>NW_014333745.1:23898-24151 GCF_000341935.2 Cephus cinctus | reverse complement strand
AAAGAAAGAGAGAGAGCGAGATGGAACATGCGAAAAAGATGGTTCTCATCCCTCATGAGAGTGTGAATACCGTGCACCAACAGTACCGCCGTGCAGCGCCTCATGCGCACCATCACAGTCAGGAGGGCATTGACACCGTTAACACCGTGCAAACCCCTGGGACCCCCTTAACCAGATTAGACGCATCGATGAGGGAGATCCTACACTCGCCGAATTTCATTGACGAGCGCGAAAAGTGGAAGATGTACAATCA
>NW_014333745.1:23359-23731 GCF_000341935.2 Cephus cinctus | reverse complement strand
TAACGCCAGGAGCCCGACCGCCGATGCTGACGACGACATCATTGCCAGTGTACCCCAAAAGTACAGGACTAAGGCGCGGCTCTTACTAGGCAGGCTGCGTGACGCTGGCTCGCCACACATTTCGTGGAGTAAACAGGGCGTTACGCGTATCGGTGGAGCCGTCGTGCAGGACGCCAACGTAGTTGATTTAATCAATGACGCTATGCGTGAGAGAAAAACGACGAGACCGTCGGGGAGTCGGCAGTTTGCGCGGTTCCTCCGTACTGCTGGTATACCGCGCGAATTTACTGGCAATCAGCGTCTATGGAAGGAGGGGAGCAACACGACGCCTCTCAGTAATCAGGCACCGCGCCGTGTAACAATCGTACCGCG
>NW_014333745.1:23040-23219 GCF_000341935.2 Cephus cinctus | reverse complement strand
AGAGGTCGTGGGGAAAAGATATACACGATCCGTGTCGGCTAGTACAGCCAACGATACCGAGAAAAAGAAAAGATTAGAATGGTTAAGGCTGCCGTGACACAGAAGAAGAAGAAGCAATCGGGTGATGAGAACCTTCTGAGGCGTCTTTATTACACACCAGCAGAGCCGTCTTCGTACGC
>NW_014333745.1:13793-20189 GCF_000341935.2 Cephus cinctus | reverse complement strand
CCGGCTGCCCGCTTAAAGAACAATGAAGGACCAATTTTATCTCGTTCTGTCTAGTAACAGCAGGGGGGGAAACACTGACGCACAGACCCAGTTGGACACAAATGACTTTTTACTGCAAATTCTGTCCACTTCTAAATAAATGGAATAGAATGTCACACGTATATCCTTGTAATAATTGATGTACTCAGCAAATACGCTTGGCTCGAGCCTTTACGCGATAAGTCAGGTGCAACGGTAGCAGCGGCACTCCGGAGGGTTTTGGTAAGTATTAGTTTTTACTGCAAATTCTGTCCACTTCTAAATAAATGGAATAGAATTAGGAACGATGTCTTATTATAGTATATCGTATGTGGTTCAACATTAGTTTACGCTAGGTTTAGTTAGGTAAGGCTAGAATACGGTGGAATGTTCAAATTTTGGAGACTGGGTAGGTTATTGAATAAGTATATCGTCGGCGAGCGAGCGAAGCGAGCGAGTCCATCTGAAGGAGCGTATATGGTGTTACTTGACACATAGAAACACGCGGCGGTACATAGATATTCTTCAGAGCCTCGTGGAATTGTACAACAGGACACGCCACTCTGCGATAAGAATGCGTCCAGTCGACGTAACCATGTATAATGCCGCTACCGCACGTATGAACATGTCCATGCGATACGCCACGGCGAGCCCGCGTATCCCTAAATACAGTGTCGGCGACCTGGTACGTATCAATAGCGCTAGGAACCCTTTTGCGAAAGGTTACGAGGGGGGCTGGACTCAAGAGATTTTTAAAATCGTACGCTTAGGTACAACGAGGGAACAGCCCGTCTACATCTTAGAAGATCTCGCCGGCGAGGAGATTGACGGTATTTTTTACGAGGAAGAGCTCGTTCAAGTCCGCAAGGACCTCGCAAAGGACACGTTTCTCGTCGATCGTGTGATAAAACGAAGCGGTCGTGGGAAAGCCCAAAAAGTACTGGTCAGCTGGGTCGGTTACACCGAGAAATTTAATTCGTGGATACCGGCTGCCCGCTTAAAGAACAATGAAGGACCAATTTTATCTCGTTCTGTCTAGTAACAGCAGGGGGGGAAACACTGACGCACAGACCCAGTTGGACACAAATGACTTTTTACTGCAAATTCTGTCCACTTCTAAATAAATGGAATAGAATTAGGAACGATGTCTTATTATAGTATATCGTATGTGGTTCAACATTAGTTTACGCTAGGTTTAGTTAGGTAAGGCTAGAATACGGTGGAATGTTCAAATTTTGGAGACTGGGTAGGTTATTGAATAAGTATATCGTCGGCGAGCGAGCGAAGCGAGCGAGTCCAACTGAAGAGAGCATTAAATCCTTGAAAAGGCTCCGTCAGATAAAGATAACTTACAATATGTATAGTTGAATTAATGATGAAATATCGCTCAAGAGGCAGAAATTCGCATTTGTGTCCAATTGGGTTTGTGCGCAACTGGGCATCACCCTAACAACAGTATGTCGTACTATCCAGAAAATAAAACTACCAGTATTACCACGCATCTACCACATTAGATCGATTTACACGGGGTATGGGCTGTTGTTCTGCTCGAAATACAGATCCCTATGACCTTTCTTCACGTGCCCGCAGCGCTAAAAGACTGGGATCACGTGGGCGTGGTCACCACCCGCACCAAACCGCGGAAGAACCACAAAGAACCGATAGTGGGTCTTATGATGACGGGTTCTAACGTGGCGCACGGTGTTTATGACGACGTAAAGACACTCGTTGACGAAATAAACGCTACCAGGGATATGAAGGGCCGTCTGAAATTAGAGCTCTGTAGAGGCGGTTACGCGAGCGTATCGTTCGTCTCTACCGATAACGATCTAGACGACCCGCACGAACTGAGACTCTGCCGATCTCTGGCACGCATCCTAGGTTTTCCCGAATCGGTCGTGGTATTGAAAGCAAAGCCCGTTGTGATAGTCGATCAGCCGATTAGCCTGATCAACGCCCTACCTAAGATGCTTTTTGTTTACACCGATGTCTGCGAGCTGTATATCACCGGAGACGTCCAAACACCCCTGCTTCGTGTGGTTCCTCTGCAAACAGATAACAAATACGCGTACGCCGCCATGAAAGTGCTCTCGTTTTCACCGTTAAAGTATATACCACTGCTCCGCACGACTTTTCAAACGATCGACATCGATATAAGAGACCAACTAGGCGAACCTATACCATTCGAATCAGGGACGCTCTCCGTAACACTACACTTTAAACGGCTAGACTGATGGCTCATTACACCGATTACTGCGACTCGCAGATCGGAGGGGGATATTCCACAAAATTTCGGGTATTCGCGGGGTCAACTTATCAGCGAAGACATGGTATTGGTAGCTTTCTCGATGGTCTGTTGCGGCGTGTGTTACCTTTGCTATCGAGAGGAGCCCGAGCCGTCGGTAAGGAGGCGGTGCGCGCGGGCATGAATATCTTGACAGATGTCAGCGAGCGCGGCGCTCCGCTTAAACAGGCGTTTCGCACCAGGGCCACCGAATCGGGTATGAATCTTAAACGTAAGGCGGAGGCGAAAATTGACGAGCTCATGAAAGGATCGGGCTATAAAGCTGTAAAACGATCACGCGGCGCCCACTCTATCATCGGCGTCGCTGGAAGGAGTATCGCCTCAAGAGCTGCTAACGAGCGTAAGAAACGTACGGGAAAGAAGGCTGCTCTGCGTCGAAAAAAAGTAGTAAAAAAATAAAGTCAAATACTAAGAAACCCAAAAATCGTCGTAGGGTCGATAGTAAGAAAGTAAAGCGGAGTGTGCTGGATATCTTCTTCTAAACGCTACCTCTACCATGGCCTTTCTACACGCTCACTCCTGCGAGTGTATGAAATCGGAGCTCGAGCTCTTTACACTACCACCAACACAGACCACTATAGAGAGCGCCCAGTGGGTACACTACAAGCCCATCTCATCGCTGACCGATGACTCGCTCATTGAGTTTGTCAGGCCGGGTAACGGCGACGAATACGTTGATCTAGCCGACACCATGCTGAGTTTACGCGTACAGCTGCGATCCAAGTATGCGGTAGCTCCTAATGCTCTGAGCAAAGCAGCACCTCTTAACAATCTGCTACACTCGCTGTTCAATCAGGTGGACGTGTTTCTTAATCAGAAAATCGTATAGCCACCTAATAACGCGTACGCTTACAGGGCCTATATAGAGACGCTATTAAATTAGGGGCCAGCCGCTAAGGGGTCACACCTCTCCAGCGCGCTCTGGTACGATGACACGCCCGGTCATATGGACGATACAGCCGGCAAGAATATGGGTCTCGTGAATAGACAGGCATTCGTCGGTAAAGACAAGACAGTCGATTTGTTCGGTCATTTACACTGCGATGTGTTTAACCAAGAAAAATTTGTATTAAATGGTGCTGAGCTCCGTTTACGGCTCGTACGTACGAGAGACGGTTTCTCCCTCATGGACCCCGACAGCGAGTGTTCTTTACATATAAGGGAGGCCACGCTACTCGTTAGACGCGCCAAAATCAGCCCCGGTATTCTAATTGCTCATTCTAAAATGCTGTGTAAGACAACGGCAAAGTATCCGCTTACACGTGTCGAGGTCAAGGCGCTGACAATGCACGCCGGTTTGCACGGTGCCACTACGGATAACGTGATTCTCGGCCAATTACCTAAGCGAATTATAATAGGCTTCCTCGACAACAAGACCTTCAATGGCAACTATCAACTCAACCCGTTGAATTTTAAAAACTATCGTATTAATTTCTTATCGCTGTACGTCGACGGTGTTCAAGTACCCTCGAAGCACTGCAGACCGATGTCGGCAAATCCGGTCTTTACGTGGACGCGTATCATACCCTCTTCAGTGGCACGTGTATACAGTTCCTCAACGAGGGTAATTCGATATCTAGGAACGCTTACGCAGACGGCTACTGCCTGTTCGTTTTCGATCTCACACCCGATCCCTCGGCAAATAGCAGCACCCACTGGAACCTGATCAAGCATGGTAGTGTACGAATTGAGGTACGCTTCGACGAGCCGCTTGCCACCACCGTGAACTGTATCGTATACGCAGAGTACGATAACGTTCTGGAGATCGACGCCTCGCGGCAGATCGTCGTAGATTACGGCAGATAAGCAATCGAAGAAAATACACTGGTCAACAATTTTGGATATGCGTCATCGTCTTTTTGTGCACTCGGTATCGCCTGTGATCGTTAGCACCGCAACGATGGATTTCGTGATCGAGATCGAGTACTTCAAAGACTCCGAGGGGCGTCTGGCTCCGAAGGAGATCGGCGTTGTGGCTGTGGAAAGAAGATACATAGGCCACTGGATTGTTTCACCGCCCTGTGATTTCAATGAATTACCATCGGCGATCAGAAGCGAAAACAACACCATTAAATGCTATCAACATGGTTTAGAGTGGTTCGATGGCGGCATAACGTACAAACAGCTATACACCAATCTCCGAAATATTGCAGGTATTTCGCGGAACATATACACGCGAGGTCCGGAGAGCGTACTTTTTCTGCAGACCGTTATGGCAAGGGAAGTTATAAATTTGGATGAAACCTCCGATAACTCACCATACGAGGACTTCCCACCGAATCGTGACCATTACGAGTGTATCGTTCACGCCTGTAAGGAGACACGGGGATTGTTTGCCTGCGCTCTGAACAACGCATTGCGTCTTGAATTCTGACTCCCTCCTGTCCCTCCTGCCCCCTCGCCAATACCGTGCTCCCCCGTTCCTTGAATCCCCTCGCCCACTAGCCCGTTTAAAGGTCCGTAACGAAACCACGTGCTCCTGCGTGAGTCCGTGTGTTATTGCTCAGTTTTGTGTGTAACCTGCGCTCTGAACAACGCATTGCGTCTTGAATTCTGACTTCGGAATAACGGACCGCATATATGAACACGCTAGACCTTTACCTCGGCCTTTGCGGTATATTGGTGCATACGACGGGTGTCTACGCAGCTGATAGAATACCCAGAAACTGGTCGAAACCCGCTGTCGTTATCGCCAATACGGACGATCATACGAAACCAGGAGCACATTGAGTTGCAATGTACGTGGACGCTGGCGGAAACGGCTACTACTTTGACAGCTACGGATTACCACCGCTGAATCATCACCTCAGAGTTTTGATTTCTGTTCGTCTTTATTTTTCTTTGTATTGGCATCCACTTTATCAATTATATTCTTTTCTACTTTCCCACGTGTACCCCCTTTCGACGGAACTGTCGATCCTTCCGATGGAACACTCAGCAGCTTCAGAGCGAGACGTCAACGGTGTGCGACCAATTCTGCATGATGTTCTTACACTACCTCTCCTGAGGCTTCGGGATGCATGCCTTCCACAATGTGTTTAGTACTGATTTGCGGAAAAACTATAGAATCGCCCGAGAGTACTACGACGCTTTTGTGTGAAAGAAGCGTTTGGCGGATCGTCTGTATGCGCAAGATAATAAGTGGTGGTGGTGGTGGTGGTAGGGTACGATATTCGCGGTGTAAATCAGGCTACATGTGTTAACACCTGCGAGACCCTGGGCCACCCTACGAGGTCCAGTGCGTCACAATATATATATAGCGTAAATAATACTAAATTAGGTTAGATATATAAGTACTAGGCTAGGTTAGATGTATAAGTAACAAATAAGTTTAATAATAATAATAGGCGTAGAGTACATATGTAAGCAATTCATAATAATAATAAGTATAATGATAAAATTAAAATGGGAATTAATTACATAAATTAAGGATATAGTTTTGTTAATTTTTTTTTATTATGGACTGTATAATAGTAACGGTAATATATATATAACGTAAATAATACTAGGCTAGGTTAGATGTATAAGTAACAAATAAGTTTAATAATAATAATAGGCGTAGAGTACATATGTAAGCAATTCATAATAATAATAAGTATAATGATAAAATTAAAATGGGAATAATATATATATTGTAACAAAAATGTTACAATAAACTCCTCCCCGTCTCCTGGCTCGGGGTCCCATAGGCCGCGAGTATAGCGTCTTAGAGTTAAGTATTGTTAATTGCGTTTATTTAGTGTTTTAGGCTTAGTGTATTTAGAGTTAAGACCCCCTCCCTGCACCCTTCCCTCCCTGTCACCCTTCCCCGTAGGGCACTGGCTCGGGGACCATCTTCGAGGACCCACAGCCAACACCAGCAGGAAGGACATCAACGTGGACCTGCCACGAGGGAACAGCATCCCTGAATGGACCGCGAGAGCGGCTACGTCGCCGAGGCAGCGGAAGGCAGGGATGGCATGGGCAGGAGGACCAACAGATGATCGAGACTCCCGTGGGATGATGCCCGCCAGCCCGCCATCATCGCCACAGAGATGAAGCCCCGGTGCAGTCCCGTCACACGGGCAGGAAAA
>NW_014333745.1:0-12405 GCF_000341935.2 Cephus cinctus | reverse complement strand
GACCAATGCCCTGCCATGCCGGAACTGCCGACCAATGCCGGAGCGCGTAGCCCTCTCAGCTGAGCAGCCCCAGCCAATCAACGAGGCCCTGGAGGCCCACGACTCCCTTTTGGATTTGGCGAGCCGTCCCCACGTGGACCGGCCTTTTTGCGTAGTAGATCTTTTGAGTTTTAATCTGGCCTTCCGCCAACCGCTCGAGGCCAGTGGCATATTGCGTGCGTCTTAGAATAGTTTGCGCCCTTTTTGGAAAACCCCCGTGCCCTCTCCCTTCCCTTTTCCCTCTTTGCGTTCTGATACCGAGGTAATTAGTAGCCATTTTGCGTTCGGGAACCTTCCTCCCTGAGACCCCCTCACCTCTTCCCCTGCTAGCCGTGCCATTTCGAGTTTGTGTAAATATTCGAGGACCTTCTGAGGTCACTCGACGGTGCTACGCCGAACAAGTAGCTGGCGCCCAGTTGTTGTTTTCTCCCTCCTGTCCCTCCTGCCCCCTCGCCAATACCGTGCTCCCCCGTTCCTTGAATCCCCTCGCCCACTAGCCCGTTTAAAGGTCCGTAACGAAACCACGTGCTCCTGCGTGAGTCCGTGTGTTATTGCTCAGTTTTGTGTGTAATCGAGCGATATAGTTTTCTAGGGTATTGAGTTTTGATTTCTGTTCGTCTTTATTTTTCTTTGTATTGGCATCCACTTTATCAATTATATTCTTTTCTACTTTCCCACGTGTACCCCCTTTTTTTGCGGCCCCCTCACCCAGTAGTTTTTGAGATAGCTGTATTTGCGAGACCCTGGGCCACCCTACGAGGTCCAGTGCGTCACAATATATATATAGCGTAAATAATACTAAATTAGGTTAGATATATAAGTAATGTAAGCAATTAATAATAATATGTATGTAAGAAATATATATATATATATACAATATAAGTCTATACTACTACTATTATTTAAGTAATGAGGATAACCTGCCCGTACCCAATCCTCACCAGGGTGTCTCTATGGGCCTCATAGAATAGGACACACCCTGGGAATTCAGCGGCTGTGTGCTTGAGTAACACACTCCGAGCACAGGTTGTGCACCGCGCCAAGTTAAACACCATAGCGGTGTCGAGCAGCAAATAGTATAAACTGTGGGGAGTGTATAATGGCTGCACGTCCGGCGCTAGGTCGCTCACGCAATCGGCGCATAGCTCCTCCCAGCAGTAAGCGTGAATGTAGCCGTGGAGGCACAGGCCATTGTTTAGGGCCTCATAGAATAAGTCGTCGGGCCTTGGCGTTGGGGAGGCCCGGTTTCCACCCAGAGTCTCCTCATCCCTACCCATAGCAGAGCGTAGGGCCATTTCTAGAAACAAGTGTGAAAAACGAGAGTAAAACTAAGGATTACAAAAAAGTACAGATGTTACAGGGTGTTATGTTATACAGGGTGTTCGTTATGAAACGCACTAGTCCCGTGTGACAGCGGCGGAGCCCTCTTCCTCCGAGACCGCGGACGTGTCCGAGAGGATTTGACAGGCCTGGAGGCCGCCATCTTGATCGGCGCGCGCAGCCAGCACGCGCGCCGGCAAAGCCAGCGCCGTGCCATCGCCACGAGGCCTGAAAATACACGTATTCTTTAGAATTTGACAAGGATGGCAACGATGTTACTACAGAGCGTTTCATAACGAACACCCTGTATATAACCTACAATTTTAATCCGGGGTGGGGGAGGAACCTCAGCAGCACCCTGCCTTAATAGCACGTCCCGATTGTGGCAGAAGTATGCTATACATGCTATACAATCTGCGGGTGCATACGCGTGCATCACACACCGCTCGCAGCGTACACATATACCTACACGCAGGTCTATTGCGGGATCTATTTGTAGGTAATGCATTACATAGGGCGTGTACGCTGCCCTGTCTTCGGGTGGCTGCACGCGCATGCACCCGTAGCACAGTTCCTCCTACACACCCCGTACGTACAAGCAGCCAAAAAAACACTGCCCTTCATGGAAGGGGGCGAAGAAAGCGTTTAAGGGCGGCGGTATGCCATCCAGCAGCGGCCCCTCAAACAGTTCCTCCACCCCCTCGGGCAGTGTATCAGGCGTCCGTGGTGCCATAATCTGTAACATTTCAGTTTTTTAATAAATATGTTTAAAGCAAATACAAAACCGTGTAGTCTTAAAATTATTACACTTACCGATCTAATAAGGCGTCGTTGGAGTTATTGCAGGTTGCGGTGATGATGGTGGTGGTGGTTGTGCTAGAAATAAGAGTAAAGGGTGTCATATACATAAAATTTTTTTAAAAATCAAATTAAAATCTGTGCAAGCCTAAAAATTATTATACTTACAGTTTCGGTAACAACCGGCGGTACCCAGAAGGCTCGTGCTTTTTCTTTCTTTTTGGTAATGTCTAGAAATAAAGGTAAAAGATACCAGATATAAAATAACTTTTTTAAAATCAAATAAAAATGTGTACAATCTTAACACCGCTATACACACCACTTTTATTTTTTTTTCTCCACTTTTTTTCCCCGGAATTATTCTACAAACAGGGTAAACATTAGATGAAATAACTATGATAGAAATTGAAAACGAGAAAAATATTTTTTTTTACACCGACCGCTGGTTTTAAACTGTTTTTATCTTTCACTTCTTCTTTATTATCACTTGTATTCCGTATTTACTTGTATTCAGTATTTACTTGTATTCCGCAATTGTCTCCAAGGTACTGACGAGATGCTGCGAAGACATCTCACAGGTAACCATCTTTTTCCCCACCATAGCTCTAATTTTTTGCATAGTTGCAAATAAGAGACACATGTAGCAGTTTACGCTGCTAAGACAATGGTACCCCCCACGCCTTATGTATTTGGCGCATCGTTCGCTAGATCATCCAAAAGAAGTGTACCATCATTCCAACAGTTACGTGGTTTGTGTAGAATTCACCCCGAACAAAATATTAGGGGGTTGGATAGGGATGGGATGAACCCATCGATAGCTAAAAGTATCGAAAAAGTATCGCCAATACGTGCGATACTTGTATAATATAAGGTATTTCTTACAAAAAAGAACCGTGCTCTACTTTACCACGCTACCTCCTTAAAGTAATTAAAAAGGTACCGACAGGGGGTCAGTGCATAATTACCGACCGTGGTACGCCCCCTGGGGACATGCAACACCGCTGGGCATTTTCGGACCTTAAGACCGCATGGCAGGGCGTCGCCTCATGGCTGAGGGGTGGGGAGAGCCAGTCACATCGACGAGGCGGGTGACGTCATAGCGCGGCGTGGAGAGCCAGAGCGCTGCCGCGCTCCATGACTCATAGGGGATAGTGGTGGGGGTTTGTTGTGACGGCCAGAAGTGGTATGTAGCTACTAATAGATTACCGAGAACTGAACAAAAAACGGTGGGAGACGCGTACCCACTCCCTAACATCACGGAAATCCTAGACCAACTAGGAGGCGCAAAATACTTCTCTGTATTTGACTTGGCCAGCGGATTCCATCAGGTCAAGGTCCGAGCGGAAGATAGACCAAAGACAGCATTCACTACCCACCCCCCACGGACATTATGAGTTCATTCGAATGCCTTTCGGACTAAAGAATGCCCACGCTACATTCCAGCGCTTAATGGACGCTGCATTGACAGGACTTCAAGGGACTGAGCTTTTTGTTTATCACTTTTTGTTATTGAAGGAACACGGTGTGAAGGTTAGAAGGCTCCTTAATAAATTGCGTGAAGCCAATCTTGCGCTACAATCTGAAAAATGTGAGTTCCTGAGAACCGAGATAATATACCTAGGACACACTATTCCTAGCGAAGGAGTCAAACCTGACCCCCGACTCATCCAAGCGGCTAAGGAGTTCCCTATTCCCAAAAACGCAATGAATTGCAAACAATTTTTAGGCCTCACCGGTTACTACAGACGATTCATACAAAATTACTCGAAACGAGCTAAACCGCTAACCGACTTGTTAAAGAAAACCGCCAAATTCGAATGGTCTGACCTATAACAGAAGAGTTTCGAAGACTTACGTGACGCCATATGTCAACAACCTATACTACAGTACCCCGACTTTACACGACCATTCATCCTAACCACGGACGCGTCAGGTTACGCGCTTGGTGCAGTGCTGAGCCAAGGTCCTGTCGGACAATATCTTCCCGTAGTATACGCCTCTCGTATACTCAATGGCGCAGAATTAAATTATTCTACTACGGAGAAAGAATGTTTGGCTATGGTATATGCAGTGAAACATTTTCGCCCCTACCTATACAGACCACCGACCACTAGTATGGTTACACTCTGTGAAAGATCTAACATCCACGCTGATGCGCTGGAGAATGAAGCTCGCGGAACACAACTATAAGGTGGTGTACAAAACCGGCAAAACAAACCTAAATGCCGACGCTCTGTCAAGAAACCCGGTCACAGACGCCGAGGAGATCAATATACCCCACTGACTGGTTCTGGTAACACCAAACGCAGCAGGGGTAGACCTCCGAAAGGTTCTAGTAAGAACCAGGAAATTAGCCAGACAACTGAACTAGGCACCGAGTCACGTCAGTAGATACACAACACTCCTGGCCGTCACAACAAACCCCCACCACTGCCCCTATGAGTCATAGAGTGCACCGCGCTCCGGTCCCCGCACTGCACGATGGCGCCACCCCCTCGTCTATGTGACCAGCTCTCCCCTCCCCCTGCGACACTGTGGTGGATCCCCCATCACGCAGCCCTGGTCCTAAGGCCCGAAACCCCCAGCAGCAGCGTTGCATCGCCCCCAGGGGGGCGTATCACGGTCGGTAATTACGCAGTGACCACCGGTCGGTAACTTTTTAATTATCCTAAGGAGGTAAGTGTACCATGGTGAAGTAGAACACAGTTGTTTTTTGTAAGAAATACTTTATAATATAGAGGTATCATATGCATTGCCTTTTATTTTTCGATACTTTTAACTATCGATGGGTGGATATCCAACCCCTAATATTTTGCTCGGGATGAACCCTCCACATACAACGCAGCAACTGCTGGAATGCTGGTACCCCTCTTTTGTTTAATTTAGCTAGCGATGCGTAAATACGACTGGCGTGAGGGTACCACTGTCTTGACCAGCCCTATGAAATCCCGGCCGGCGTAAACCCCTACTCCGTATATCTCTTATTTGTAACTATGCAAAAACGTATAGTCATGGTGGGCAAAAAGACGGCGACCTGTGAACCATCTTCGCAGCATCTTGTCAGTACTGTGACGACGAGTAATAGGTGCAAGTACAATTAAAAAAGCGTAAGTGAAAGTGGACTAGTGAAGTTAAAAAAAAAGTGGTATGTATAACTGCGGCTGAATCTGGTACCCGTTTTTTATTTGATTTAAAAAAAAAATGTTATATCTGGCATCTTTTACTTTTATTTGTAGACGAGTAATCGCACTGGCTGACGAGTTACCTATTTTGCACGATCTTAAAAGAAAGAAAGTGGTATGTATAACAGCGTTAAGCTAGTAAACGTTTTTATTTGATTTTAAAAATGTATCGTACATTTCCCACCTTTTACCCTTATCTCTAGACGTTGCACAGCAGGACAACCAGTACGGTAGCATCACCACCACCACTAACCGTCAACCTAACTCCGGTTATTGCTGCTATTGGAGCGGTAAGTGGAATAAGACTATACGGTTTTTATTTATTTTAAACAAACTTAATAACAAACTGAAATTTTTACAGATTATGGCACCGAAGAGACCCGATACACCGCCCTTAGGGGTGGAGGGGCCATTTGAGGGGCCCCTACTCGGCGGTATTCACCCATCATTGAACGAGTTTTTCGCCTCCCTTCACGGTGGGCAATGATTTTACGGTCGCCTATATGTCCGCGGCCATGTGAAATTATGCTACTGTTGCATGCGCATGCAGGCGCCCGAAATCAGGGCAGAGCACACCCCGGCAGTGCTGCATTATCTATTGCTAGATGTCACCATACCGATAGGCAGCGGGGTGTACGTGTGATGCGAACGGAGCGTCCTGCATGCGTATGACCCCTTAGACTGTATAGCTTGTATCAGCTATTATGTGGACTACAGGGCCGTGGTCATAGCCCAGGACAGTGATGAGGTGGTGGCCGTGCGCTTGTAATTACCTAATTTTTTATATACTACACCTATTATAAACACTAGCATCTATTTATACATATATATTTACCACTATTTTTTTTGCTTACTTACTAAATAATTGCTTACATATATACACACATATTATTACTACTTTTTTAAATATACATTATAGTCCGTATTCACAACTCGCTCTTAAAGTCACTAACAGAGTCGCTTGTAGTTAAAAGTCACTAAGAAAAAATTTAAAAGCGCACTATTAGCATTAAAAGCGAGTTCTGAATACGGGCTTATGTCTGTTATTAATAATACCTTTAATTTTACTGCTACATTACATCACTATCTCTATTATTACTTTTTTTATTACATTTTAATTATTTATATCTCTCTGCCTTATTATTAATAATTATTACTGTTTCTATGCTTTAAAAATGATATTGTAATACATAAAAAAGAAGGGAAACATTAACTCATGTAGCCCGATTTACACTGCGAATATTGAACCCTACCACAACCACCACCACCGCTGTAGATCTTATTATCCTGCGCATACCGACGATCCGCCAAACGTTTCATTCGCACCAAAGCGTGCTAGTACTCTCTGACGATTCTATCGTTTTTCTACAAATCACCACTAAACACATTCTGGAACGCATGCATCCCGAAGCCGCAGGAGAGGTAGTGTAAAAACATTATGCAGAATTGGCCGCACACCGTCGACCTCTCCCTCTGAAGTTGCTGAGTATTCCAACGGAAGGATCGACAGTTCCGTCGGAATCTCGATGCATGGTGATGATTCAGCGGTGGTAATCCGTAGCTGTCAAAGTAGTAGCCGGCTCCGTCAGCGTCCACGTATATGGCAACCCAATGCGCTCCTGGTTTTGTATGATCGTCCGTGTTGGCGACAATGGCAGCGGGTCTTGACCAGTTTCGGGGTATTCTATCAGCTGCGTAGACACCCGTCGTATGAGCTGGTATACCGCGAAGACCGAGGTAAAGGTCTAGCGTGTTCATATATACGGACCGTTATTCCGAAGACACAATTCAAGGCGTAAGGCGTTGTTCAGAGCGCAGGTAAACGATCCTCGGGTTTCCTTACAGGCGTGAATGATGCACTCGTAATGATCACGATCCGGTGGGAAGTTCTCGTATGGTGAGTTATTGGAGGTTTCATTCAAATTTATAACTTCCCGAGCCATAACGGTGTGCAGAAAAAGCACGCTCTCTGGACCCCGCGTGTATATGTTCCGCGAAATACCGGCTATATTTCGGAGATTGGTGTATAACTGTTTGTACGTTACACCACCGTCGAACCACTCTAGACTGTGTTGATAGTTGGTCATGGTGTTGTTTTCGCTTCTGATCGACGGTGGTAATTCGTTGAAATCACAGGGCGGTGAAACTATCCAGTGGCCTATGTATTTTCTTTCCACAGACACGACGCCGATTTCCTTCGGAGCCAGACGCCCCCCGGAGTCTTTGAAGTACTCGATCTCGATCACGAAATCCATCGTTGCGGTGCTAACTCGAAGGCGTTCAACGAGAAACTAACGGCAATGCTAACGATCACAGGCGATACCGAGTGCACAAAAAGACGATGACGCATACCCAAAATTGTTGACCAGTGTATTTTCTTCGATTGCTTATCTGCCGTAATCTACGACGATCTGCCGCGAGGCGTCGATCTCCAGAACGTTATCGTACTCTGCGTATACGATACAGTTCACGGTGGTGGCAAGCGGCTCGTCGAAGCGCACCTCGATTCGTACACTACCGTGCTTGATCAGGTTCCAGTGGGTGTTGCTATTTGCCGAGAGAGCGGGTATAAGATCGAAAACGAACAGGCAGGAACCGTCTGCATAAGCGCTCCTAGATATCGAATTACCCTCGTTGAGGAAGTGTATGCCCGTGCCGCTGAAGAGGGTGGGATACGCGTCCACGTAAAGACCGGCTTTGCTGAAATCGGTCTGCAGGGCTTTCGAGGGTACTTGAACACCGTCGACGTATAGCGATAAGAAGTTAATACAATAGTTTTTAAAATTGAACGGGTTGAGCTGATAGTTACCGTTGAAGGCCTTGTTATCGACGAAACCTATTATAATACGCTTAGGTAATTGATCGAGAATCACGTTATCTATCGTGCTACCGTGCAAGCCGGCGTGCATCGTCAGGGCCTTGACCTCCACAAGCGTAAGCGGATACTTGGCCGTTGTCTTGGACAGCATTTTAGAATGCGCTATTAGAACATCAGGGCTTATTTTGGTGCGCCTAACGAGGAGCGTAGCCTCCGTTATATGTAAGGAGCACCCACTCTTGGTATCCATGAGGGAGAAGCTATCTGTCGTACGTACAAGTCGTAAACGGAGCTTGACGCCATTTAATCAAAATTTTTCTTGGTTAAACACATCGCAGTGTAAATGATCAATCAGATCGACCGTCGTGTCTTTACCGACGAACGCTTGCCTATTCGCGAGCCCTATATTCTTGCCCGCTGTATCGTATATATGACCGGGCGTGTCGTCGTACCAGAGCACGCTCGAGAGGTGTGACCCCTTAACGGCGGGTCCGTAATTTAATAACGTCTCTATATAAGCTCTGTAAGCGTACGCGTTATTAGGCGGCGATACGAGCTTCTGATTAAGAAATACGTCCACCTGATTGAATAGAGAGTGTAGAAGATTGTTAACAGGGGCTGCTTTCTCAGAGCGTCCGGTGCTAACGCGTACTTGGATCGCAGCTGTACGCGTAAACTCAGCATGGTGTGTGCTAGATCAAGGTACTCGTCGCCGGTACCCGGCACGATAAATTCAATGGGCGATTCATCGGTCAGCGATGAGATAGGTTTATAGTGCGCCGACTGAGCGCTCTCTATAGTAGTCTGCGTCAGTGGTAGTGTAAAGAGCTCGAGCTCTGATTTCATACACTCGCAAGAGTGCGCGTGTAGGAAGGCCATGATAAAGATAGCGCTCAGGAGAAGATATCCAGCACGCTCCGCTTATTTTTTATTTTACTACCGCTCCTACGACTATTTTTTGGTTTCTTGGTTTTTGCCTTTATTCTTTTACTACTTACTTTACTTTTTCTACGTGCTTTTTCTACTTTTTTTTCGTACTCCTCTTTTTCTTTCGCTTGTTAGCAGGTCTTAAGGGTAAGGCGATGCTCCTTCCAGCGATGCCGATGATGGAGTGGCCACCGGGTGATGTTGTATTCTCAAAATTTTAGTTGTATTTTCAAAATTTTCTATAACGTTTTCACTACCCTTTTTCATTACTGCTGCTTCCTGTAGTTGATTATGATTTAATGGTTATTTAATAATTAATAAAACTTTAACTGATTCCTTATCGAGTACTACTTGGCGGGTCCGTGCGTTTCTTGACATAAATTTACGTTCATTATACTACTTTTTTATGTTACTACTGCTTCCCGTATTTAATTATGATTTAATGGTGATTTAATAATTAATAAAACTTTAGGTGATTCCTTATCGAGTACTACTTGGCGGGTCTGTGCCAGGAATTCCAAAGTACTTACTTTGAACGTACTAATAGTGTCCTAAAACTATATATTTATTATTAAGCTTTTACCGTGATTATTTTTGACGAATTATTGTTAATAAGCTGTATATAGAAAGTTGACATTGGTTTTGAGTTTGATGACTGGTATAATGAACGTAAATTTATGTCAAGAAACGCACGGACCCGCCAAGTAGTACTCGATAAGGAATCACCTGAAGTTTTATTAATTATTAAACAACCATTAAACCATAATGAAATACAGGAAGCTGTAGTAATGTAAAAGAGTAGTGAAAACGTTATAGGAAATTTTGAAAATACAACTAAAATGATGGGCCAGTGCTAGATCATATAATAGGCAAACATGTAGAGACTTATGTACTTGGCCTCAATAATCTGATATCAATACTTTTTATTAAAGGAATGCACAGCACTCCTGCAGTTGGCGTAGTTTTTTACACGTAAGTGTTTTTTGGGGGATATCACAAGTTTTTGTTGCTCAACGGGACATAGAAGCTCTAAGCACTGAAATCTACATATTGTCACAGATATAAAATGTAAATGCATTATGATGTGGCTAATCAGAAAAATATATTGTGTTGTCGAAAATGTTTATTGGCATATAAATTTAATTTGTAATTCCCTTTTTCTAGAAATTTATAAAGACATATACAAATATTTAAAGAAAATGTAATCTTCAATGCATATAAGCGTCGTTAATGATGTCCAGCTTGTTGAAGCGGTGTGGTAAATGTAAGAGAGGAGAGTCTGCTGGATTATTTACGTACCTCAGGCCGTGCGAACATCAGAGAGGATACTATAGTTTGAGCGAAGCGCCAAAGCGGCGCTCGTTACACACTTTTCTCCACTTCTATGTCCGACACTTAGATACAAGAAACTACGGAGCGGAACACCTGGACACCCTGAACTTCCTCATCCGACACCTAGATACAGAAAACTACGGAGCGGAATACCTGGACACCCTGGATTTCCACATCCAACACTTAGACACAAGAAACTACGGAGCGGAATACCTGGACACCCTGGACTTCCACATCCTGTACCCAGATACAAGAAACTACGGAACGGAACACCTGAACACCCTGAACTTCCACGTCTGACACCTAGATGTAAGGAACTGCGGAGCGGAACACTTGGACACCCTGAATTTCCACGCCCGGCACCTAGATACAGGAAAGTACGGAGCGGAACACCTGGACATCCTATATCTCTAAAAGCTGTTATCTAAAATACGAGAAACTATATCGAAGTACACACATACGTACACCCATACATGCGCGCTCCACATGAATGCTATTAAAAACTTAATAATTCTATACGGTGTGAAAGAACCCTTATACTAACTGGAAATTCGGTATGAACGGTAGCTTCACGTATAAAGTGTATTTGATTGTGTTGTATATTCGTGAATTACTAACACCATACAGAGTACAAATAGGTAATGAAGGTAAAGCAGTCAGCGCCATCTGTCGTGTAAAAAAGGCGATGGACGTGCGAAGACGACGACGACGACGACGACGACGACGACGATGACGAAACTGAAATAAAATCATCTCGCTCGCCATCTCAATACGCTCTGATCTCGTACACAAATCGTATTGAACGTGGTGGCAATCAATTCAGAACTCTCAATTCCTATAGTGAATGTATCAATAAGTTTCTCTCATGTATAGCGGTTAATAAGATATTTCGTTTCAAACACAGGTATAAGAGTTGACTCGAGTAAAGAGTCTCTGCGCGCTGTGCCCTGTACAGTTGGTTGCCTGTACTTGGCGCGAGACTCGACCGAGTCTCTTGATTTCGTCAATGAGTGTCTTTACGTCATCGTAAACGCCGTGCGCTACGTTAGAACCCGTCACTATAAGGCCGGCTATCGGTTCTTTGTGGTTCTTCCTCGGTTTGGTGCGGGTGGTGACCACGACCACGTGATCCCAATCTTTTAGCGCTACTGGCACGTGAAGAAAGGTCATAGGAATCTGTATTTCAACCAGAGCAACGGATTTCCCGTGTAAATCGATCTGATGCGGTAGATGCGTCATAAAACTGGTAGTTTTATTTTCGAGGTAGTACGACATACTGTTGTTACTAGGAAGAACGAGATAAAATTGGTCCTTCATTGCTCTTTAAGTGCACTTACGCTTCTTCAGAAAACGATTGTAGCGTTCGACGACAGCTGCCTTTACGTCGGGGCTGCACGCTACACGGAATCCTATACCGAGCTTGTCGAGCAGATGCTGCAGTACACCGTTGGTGAACTCTTAACCTTTGTCTGTCTATAGGTACGTAGGTGTCCTATTCTTACTACGCGCTAAAACCGTCCGAAATGCCGCTGCCACCGTCGCACCGGTCTTATCACGTAAAGGTTCGACCCAAGCGTATTTGCTGAGTACATCGATTATTACAAATAACCATCGTTGTACTCCTTCCACGAGCGAAGGTCCACAAGATCGGCCTCCCAAACGTCGTCGATATTGCTGACGATGTAAGAGCGACGCTGAAACGTACGATGTACGGGCTTATGCAGCGTATACGCGTCCTGTGCCTCTAACCAACGTACGACTGAATCTCGTTTTACCTGACCTCTAGCCGCTCGCTCGAGGTTACCGATACCAGCGTACGAAGACGGTTCTGTTGGTGTGTAATACAGACGCCTCAAAAGGCTATCATCACCCGATATCTTTTACTTCTTCTGTTTCACGGCAGACTTAACCATTCTATTCTTTTCTTTTTCTCGGTATCGCTGTGTTGTAAACCATAATATAGATTTGGAAACGCGCCTACGTCAGAAG
>NW_014333744.1:0-1444 GCF_000341935.2 Cephus cinctus | reverse complement strand
AGTCAGAAGAGGTACTGCATAAGCAAGGTATACCCTATACCCGTGAGGTTTATACGCGCGATTCCTCCGTACTGCTGGTATACGGCGCGAATTTATTGGCAATCAGCGTCTATGGAAGGAGGGGAGCAACACGACGCCTCTCAGTAATCAGGCACCGCGACGTGTAACAATCGTACCACACCCTATCGACACGACTCAGAGCTCGTCTACGGGGGAGAAATTTGGCGAGGCGTTTCAGGAAGAGTTTAGAGACTCCTGGGAAGAAGAGGTCGTGGAGAAAAGATATACACGATCCGTGTCGGCTAGTACAGCAAACGATACCGAGAAAAAGAAAAGATTAGAATGGTTAAGGCTGCCGTGAACCAGAAGAAGAAGAAGAAGAAATCGGATGATGACAGCCTTCTGAGGCGTCTTTATTACACACCAGCAGAGCCGTCTTCGTACGCCGGTATCGGTAACCTCGAGCGAGCGGTTAGGAGTAGGGTAAAGCGAAATTCCGTCGTACACTGGTTAGAGCCGCAAGACGCGTATACGCCACCGTCAGCAATATCGACGATGTTTGGAAGGCCGATCTTGTGGACCTTCGCTCGTTGAAGGAGTACAACGATGGTCACACGTATATCCTTGTAATAATTGCTGTACTCAGCAAATACGCTTTGGTCGAGCCGTTACGCGATAAGTCCGGTGCAACGGTAGCAGCGGCATTCCGGAGGGTTTTGGCACGTAGTAAGAATAGGATACCCGTGTACCTACAGACAGACAAAGGTAAAGAGTTTACCAATGGCGTACTGCAGCGTCTGCTCGAGGAGCTCGGCATAGGATTCCGCGTAGCGCGCAGCCCCGACGTAAAGGCAGCTGTCGTCGAACGCTACAAACGTAGTCTGAAGGAGCGTATGTGGCGTTACTTTATACATAGAAACACGCGGCGGTACTTAGATATTCTTCAGAGCCTCGTGGAATCGTACAACAGGACACGGCACTCTGCGATAAGAATGCGTCCAGTCGTCGTAACCATGTATAATGCCGCTACGGCACGTATGAACCTGTCCATGCAATACGCCACAGCGAGCCCGCGTATCCCTAAATATGGTGTCGGCGACCTGGTACGCATCAGTAGCGTTAAGAACCCTTTTCCGAAAGGTTACGAGGAGGGTTGGACTCGAGAGATTTTTAAAATCGTACGCCTAGGTACAATGAGGGAACCACCCGTCTACATCTTAGAAGATCTCGCCGGCGAGGAGATTGACGGTATTTTTTACGAGGTTCGTTCGAGTCCGCAAGGACCTCGCAAAGGACACGTTTCTCGTCGATCGTGTGATAAAACGAAGCGGTCGGGGGAAAGCCCAAAAAGAACTAGTCAGCTAGATCGGTTACCCCGAGAAATTTAATTCGTGTATACCGGCTGCCCGCTTAAAGAACAATGAAGGACCAATTTTATCTCGTT
>NW_014333743.1:68454-75615 GCF_000341935.2 Cephus cinctus | reverse complement strand
GGGTATGATTCTCGCTTTGGGTGCGAGAGGTCCCGGGTTCAAATCCCGGTTGAGCCCGGTCTTTTTTTTTTCCCCTCTAAAGAATAATTACAAATCATGAGGTATTTTTATAAATTCTTATTTTAAAGATATGTTTTTGAAACGATAACGTATATTTAATTTTTCTTGGCAAAATGCAAATTTGAAGCTGTCAATAAGTGGACGATATTTAAATCATTTGATGTATGAGTGGAATAGTATTTTTGGAGAACACACTAAATTAAATCCAACGCCATCAAAACCTTGACCATTGCTTTATAAATAAAAATAGCTTATCTACATTTCCTTGAGTTCCCGAACTGGTGTTTATTAATATTAAGTATCTTTAACGGGACATTACATTACAGAAATTACCAAATAAATATTACATTTGAAGCTAAAAAAAAAATCAATGAAGAATGGAAAAAAATTAATAATATATAAATCTTATCAAAATTATTTTTATTTTGATAAAAAATTACAAAATTATACAAATTTAACAGAACAGTATAATTCTATACAATTGCCTAAATGTAAATGTATCCTATTCAATGAGTAAGACGTTATTCAGGCTAACCAAATGAAAGGAAATGCCGAAAGTAATCAACATCCTGTAGGCTCCTTACTTTTTATGAGCAGTTTATGTAATTCAATTTCCATTCGTAGTTTACAGAATTCTGTGAGACACATTTTCATCATCTTGGTTTCGCTGACGCACATTATGACTGTAGAAAGCAAAAAAAAAGTATCTAAGATGGCTGCATCGATATGGCGGGAAAGTGCAAAACACAAAGTACCGCGCCCCGACGTAAGGTGCGCAATAAAAGATCATGTTCGCCTGATCCTGATGTCCCATGTGCGCAGGCCACTTCACGCAACTGATATGGTCGAGCAGCCGCTACTTCGGTGTGGGGAAGGCACGAAGTCGTAGCGGGAAGATCATTGTCGTGGCGAATTACCAACCGATCGGCAACGTTTCCGGACACTTTCAAAGCAACGTTTCGCCGCCATTGCCGGAGAGTGCGAACCTGCCGATACCACCGCCACCTAGGATCCGACAGTATGAACCACCGTTATCCGATATGTTAACAAGCAGTAATAGCTCGATTAACACGCAATAATACAGACGAGTCAACTGCCTTTTCTGGGTCTGCAGACGACGGGCGTAAACGATATTTTCTGTGATTTTTCAAGGCCAGCTTAACATAATTGATATATTAATTTGGTGTTATTTATTTTTCGAATAATTATCCTTTTCATTCTTAATCTAAATCTACATTACAATGTTACTTCGTATAAAAGTATGTGAAAATTTGTTCGTTTCAAGATTTCTCCTGAAACTCACAGTTTCGCAGTGTTTAACCATATATTCTATTTTATGTTGTACATTTTTAATTGTCATAATTAGTGACTCCTAAAAAGAAATTATTCTTTTGCTGGATGTTGTACAGCATAATTTCTTTTCATATAACGAGATAAAGTAATGTTACCCTGACCCAGAATATTTGGTTACTCACTTCTTCTTAATCCTCAAGTTACCTTCAGAGGAAAAAATGTGCAAATCTGGAAAGTGTAGTAGATATTATTATATGGAGATTAATTTTATATACGAATTTTTTTAAATATCTTGAAAGATATTTGTATACATATAAAATAAAATCAGTGTATTCGACATAATCTCATGTGGTTAAGAGGTTTCTAAACGTTTCTGATCGCTTTCAATCGCGAAACTCATCAGAATCAGAAAAAGCAGTGACGGACACAGCCTGGAAAAAATATTGGTCACCAAATGATCTTATAAAATGATCTCTTAAAGAACCTTTCGAGAGAAATTGGTCAAATAAACAGGTGGCACTGTCGGCCATAATCTCAGGTAATCATCTCACACAGGTGACATTTCTGTTGATTGATTCTGGAAATATGGCTGCGCCAATTTGCAAAGAGTGGAAATAAATTTCACTCTTCCGATTACGAATTACAAATTCGATTATCGATTAACCTTTGATTATACCATTATAGTTCTATATCGCTGTAAATAATAGACATTTTTAAAATTCTTTACCATTAACAAAATTTTTTTGACAGCACAAACCTTTCGTAAGACTTTTTTATAATCTTGATTGATTTGCATATATTATGTAAAATACAGTTTTTTTAATGAATTAACAGTTTTAATTGATCGCTGCGTTAATCGTTGATCGATTCACTAGGGAAAAAATATTTCTCCATGAAAATTGATGACGACATATTTAAGACGCGAAACTACAATCAGAAACGTCATTCAAGTTAAAATAATGCTGTTGAGAAGTTTTGCGTACTAAATTAAGCACAATACACAGTTAAGAGAAAAAAGTGAAATAAAGATTTCGAGAAACGGAAACTAACAAAAACAAAAGTGTAAAATGCTGTCAAACTATTGATCTGAAGCTCTAGACAAGAATAATGAATCTTGACCGTGTATCGTTCGTTGAAATATTGTCACTTTAAAGTGTTGTGCGAAAAAAATATTCAACACGTACTATGAGTTAAACTTCCTTTTTACTTTTTCGCGGGACAATTTACAATGATAACATTATTCACGATTATATTGTATAACAATAGTATAGTAGTAATAGTTGTCTAATTAATTGTAAAACGCGGTGCCTCTTATTATAATGTTTGTACTAATAATTGCAAAGCGTACATAAGTTAGGGGCGTCTGGTGCTCAAGAAATACAATGATACATGTTGAAACTGGGTAAAAAATCGAAATGCGCAAGGGATCGTTGCATTAATTACACATTTCATAGAATAATCGGTTGGGCAATGCTTTGACGAAATATTGATGATATTTTTTTTGTTCAAAATGGTGGTCATTTCGAAATTTCATTTCACAGGATAGAGCCTAAATTTTGAAAAACAAAAACTTAATTGAAAGTTAAAATTAACATATTGAATTTACATTCCCTCAGTTTAAAAATCATTCTTGCAAAATAAGGCACGGATCCCCAGGTATTTTCAAAAAATATGAAAACATGTTAATCAAGTCCTGTGCTGTTAATTAAATATCGCTAGGCATATATGTAGTAATAACCGAAGGAGGATCTAGACTTAATGAAAATGCAAGTAAAAATATAACAAATAAATATTACTAAAAGAGAATAGTTCAGCCGCTTATTATTCTCAATATTGCGGGTGGCAGGGAAAGGGTGGGGGACTTGTACCAATTTTATAAAAACAACATAAGTCCCGAAATGAACTCTTTTTGAGTCAATTAAAAATAAATCGTTATATCGTAATTCTAGTAATAAAAAGATTTTATATTATATTCCCTTTTTTAATCGTTAAGTGACTTTTTTCTTTGACATTTTCATTTAACTGAAAAAGAAATTTAATCGGTACGAGTCCACGACCCGTAAAGTTGATTCGACGTACGCAAATTTTAAATATCAACAGGTGAATGGAACGTTAAATAGTTCAATTGCCCATAACTGAGAATTACATTTAAATTTGCTTCACTAAATAATAATTGTTATTAATTAATACCATCGACAGGTTCGATCCAAGTGTAGAAAGATAAGCGTAGTCATTTAAATTCGTCATATGTACCGCATAATGAACATTCTGCAGAGTCTACGTTCCTAGTGAAAAACTCAAAAAACCACATTTCCTAGTACTACTTTATATGTATTAAGAGGTAAATGGACAAATCTTTATACGTATTTTTGACATACCTGCTACTACATAGTACAGTACTCTTGTAGATGCTGTATAAGTATATTATGATTCATTTTTTGCTAGCTTGATATTAATAAGAAGCCCGACTGTTTTCAATCAGGATTCAATAATACGGTTATCACTAGGAATTAATTCTCCCTAGGATACATGTGCAATATGATACAGGCTGCGTGTATACATACGTGCAAACGTTTATGCTTTGCCAGATTGTAGTGCTGGGAATCAATAATTTATAAGTAATAATGATTAATAACAATTAACATGATGACAGCAACAATAATAATAATGGTAATCATGACGATACAAGGTTTTTTGTACCTTCGGCTACCCTACAACGGTTAAGACACTTCATTCGAATACGTTATACATATATACATATGTACCAGTATACATTAATAAAGTATAGTTTGGGGACAATTTCAGTAATACAGCCGCTAGTTTGAGAACAATTGTATAGTTTCGGGTCGGACCTCAAAGTTTTTTCAACTTAATGTATGTTTTGAGGCCCATAAAGCGACTGTCACACCAAATTTGTTTACTTTTTTTAAATGCTAGACATCCGGAGTAGTGATGAGTTTAGAAAGTGTTTCGTTAGGTTAGGTTAGAATTTCAATGCTGTGATGCCTGAGGGTATTAGCTAAAAAAAAACGTGAGCTTGCTATTGTGAATGCCCCTTAATCGCCTGGGTCCTCAAACTATACTTTTTACATGATAATATATATATGTATAGATATAGCAATTAGGGATGTTAATTAAAGTCGGCAAATTACCGAACTAAAGATAATCACATAATTAAGTAAAATTAAAGGCTGCTTTATTATCACCTATTATCTGGGTCAACTATGGTTTATGGTCGTCCAATATAGAAAATCAAGACGATCCTGGCTGACTTTCGTAAACCTCGACAAGACAAATTGAAAAATTTAATATTATGATATATTTTTTGTTTACTTTCGATCTACGATAACATGAGATAATCAAAGTGGAAAATAATTTTTGGCAATGTGCTATCATTCTTTTTTTTTATGGAATTGTGAAAATCATTGAAACTTGTGTGATAACCATTGCGATTATATTATACGTAAACTTAAACGCGCTTAAATGACGTATACTCTTTTGTAGATGTGTAAAGTGTATTATATGGGACGTTCCACGCCAAATCTGGCAGTTTGAAAAATTTTAGTTTTTGATTCCCTCCTCTTTTTGACATTTTTTTGTACCATCTTCCAAGTAAATTTTGAGATTTTTTTTTAATTATTTTGCCCATAACTTTTTAAATAATGGACGAAATTAGATCTTGTTTTTTTTCAAAATTTTTGTTTTTTTATGTACTTTTCAAAAAATACATTTTTTTCAAAATATTTGTATTTGTGATTTTTAAGTTTTAACCTTTAAAACCTTGTTTTGAAAGTAAGTGCATATTTTCATTTTTTTGAAATTTTTTTATCACAAACTCCTATCCATTTAACAACTTTTAAGCCCAGTCTGATCGTGGGATCTTTATAACTATTTTTTTTCTAATTTTGAAAATTTGAAAAATTTTGTTTTCTATATTAATCATTATGAATACCAATTTTTGACACCGTGTTCCTTTTTTTAGTTACTTTGAATTAATTTTTACACTTTCTCATTATTAACAGTGGTTAATTTATTAAAAAATTTATCAGTATACTATTACTCGAATAAAAAAATATTTTATAACAAAAAATGGCATCGAAAATATAATTTCAAGAAGATTAACCCTCAGGGTACGGACTATAAAAAAGTTACGTTCAGTACGGACATGGGTTAGCCTCACCCGACGACTTTGATTAGTTGTATATCGAGCTGTACTTTGTCAATCAAAATAAATTTTTTTTCATTTTGTGGGAAATTGTCTCAAAAATATGATAGCATTGTCAGATTAATCATTTTACTAATTGTTAAAAAGTTATAATTAAAAATTTGAACGGGTCTCGAAAATTTTTTGTAAAAAAACGTTTTTTTTTCAAAATGCTGTAACTTTAAAAAAAAAAAAGATATCGGCATTTTATAAGTCGCGTTTGAAAGGTGAAAAGTTGTTCTTTAAAATGGCCGAAACGGTTTTTTGTTCCATTCTAAAAACTATATTTTTTTTTAACTATGAAAATACGCGTTTTTTTGAGATAGCGAAAAAACGTTGTTTCATTGATTTATGATAATAACGGTTAAAAATAAGTACTTTGAGCGCAAAAAAATTATTTCCTACATGTTGTTAAATAGTCTTATATAAATAAATATCAAAAATAATTTTTTAAGACGAATGTTTATTATATAAAGTTTACAAAAGTTGCATTACACAGTATTACCGCATTCGCAGCATATTTTCGCTACGTGTTCTTTACACATAACTTTGTTACACCTAAGACACTTATAAAAAGTCTTACGATCTAGGGAACTAGGGCACAGATTACATCTCTTTTGTTTAGCCAATTTATTGTCAACAAATTCATCGCGAATGTCCATTTCTTCTGGCAAATCGCGGGTATCCAAAAAATCTTCGATCATTTTGCGCAGACCTATTCGCAAAGTAGGTGTAGCCAATCTTTTAATCAATGTAGGTTTAATCAATTGCATTGCTAGTTCTCATAAATTACAGTAATAGTATACAGTATAGTAATCATAAATTACAGGAAACAAAATTTAACAAGTTGTAATTCACTACAAGTAGCAAAGATTTCGATATACGACGTACATTCAAGTGATCGAGATACCCCAAAAAACACTTACGTGTAAAAAACTACGCCAAGTACAAGATTGCTGTGAATTCCTCTAACAAAAAGTATTGATATCATATTATTGAAACACTTACGTGTAAAAAACAACGCCAAGTACAGGATTGCTGTGAATTCCTCTAACAAAAAGTATTGATATCATATTATTGAGGCCAAGTACATAAGTCACTACATGTTTTCCTATTATATGATCTAGCACTGGCTCATCATTTTAATTATATTTTCAATGTTTCCTATAACGTTTTCGCTACTCTTTTATGTTACTGCTGCTTTCCGTATTTTATTATGATTTAATGGTGATTTAATAATTAATAGAACTTGGTGATTCACTATCGAGTACTACTTGGCGGGTCCGTGCATTTCTTGATATAAATTTGGTACAAAACCAGTACCAATTTTCTATAGAAAGCATACTAACAATAACTCGTTAAAAATAATCACGGTAAAAGCTTAATAACAAACATACAGCATTAGAATACTATGAGCACGTGCAAAGTAAGTACTTTGGAATTCCTGGCACGGACCCGCCAAGTAGTACTCGATAAGGAATCACCTAAAGTTTTATTAATTATTAAATCACCATTAAATCGTAATTAAACACGGGAAGCAGTAGTAACATAGAAGAGTAGGGAAAACGTTATAGGAAATATTGAAAATAAAATTAAAATAATGG
>NW_014333743.1:2460-67177 GCF_000341935.2 Cephus cinctus | reverse complement strand
ACAAGAAACTACGAAGCGTAACACCTGAACACCCTGGATATCCGATATCTAGATACAAGAAACTACGGAGAGGAACACCTGAACACTCTGAACTTTCACATTTAACACCTAGATGGAAAAAACTGCAGAGCAGAATACCTGGACACCTTGGACACCTTGGACTTCCACGCCCAACTCTTAGATACAAGAAAGTACGGAGCGGAACACCTGGACACCCTGGACTTCCACGCCCGACACCTAGATACAAGAAACTACGGAGCAGAACACCTGGACACCCTGGACTTCCCCGCCCGACACCTATATACAAGAAACTACGGAGCGGAACACTTGGACACCCTGGACTTCCACGCCCGACACCTAGATACAAGAAACTACGTAGCGGAACACCTGGACACCCTGGACTTCCACGCCCGACACCTAAATACAAGAAACTACGGAGCGGAACACTTGGACACCCTGGACTTCCGCATCCGACCCTGGACTTCCGCATCCGACACCTTAGCCGGTTGCCTGTACTTGGCGCGAGACTCGACCGAGTCTCTTGATCTACTAGAACGCATTATTTTGAGGTTAGAATCGACAAAATTAAAGTAAAGAGTATGTAATCTTACTTACCTTAATATTTTCCAGCAATAAATAGTCAAAAACAAAACTTTTTATTTTTCCAAAATTCGGATTTTGTCACGTTCAGTACGGACTGGCTGTACTACACCCGACCTCGATTTTTATATGTGTCTAGCTCGAACACAAAGCGGAGACTGACTCTGCCGCTTGGGCCTCGAATAGTGTATACCTAAAAGTCCCCCCCCCCGGTCCGGACCCCCACCACCGACTTCCTTTTTAATAGCGCTACTTTCAAAATTCGCTCGAGTTACGCTAACCCAGTCCGTACCCTGAGGGTTAAAAAAAATAAGCAAATAAATAAAAACTTTTGTTACTGTGACATCCAATTAACGATTACACACGGCCGGTGTAGTGATAGTTAGAGGATGGTCACAATGGCCTGTTTAGGGTCTAACCTTTCGGAAATTTACCCAGGATCGGCAAGTTACTTGTACCCTATGTCGTTGACGGTCATGAGACTGTTCGTACAAATCGAATTATTATCGACTACGGATAGAAATTTAAATCCATAATAGGAAACCTTTAAGAGAGTTGATAAAACTGAACTTTTACTTACGAAGTGCTGCACTTGACCATGGATGCAGAAATTTCATGGTTGAACAGGGATAGGGGTTGGTTTAAGGATTGAAGGAAGAGTGTTAATAGAAAATTTTGCAATAAAGTTGCAAAGGGTAATTACAATTTCAACACAATAATTTAATTTAAAGGTACAATAAGATAACTTATGTTATTAAAATAGATTGTCAATACGATGGTTAACTGTTGAATTTGAATTCGGAATCGGCGACAAGAGACTTAAAAAGATTTATAAAATTTGAACTTAGATCTTTTCTTGAGTTAAATTTAGAGAGAACGATTTACTTTGTCATCTGACTGAACCTTTTTGACTTCCAACTCCTGACTGGACTATATGACTGCTGATCCGAAACTGATTCTGGATCGAACTGATCTTCCTTTTGTTAGATGATTTCGTGAAGACGTAATAACTTTTAATTGACCTGTGACTAACGGTTAGGCCTTGATCACTAGGTGGGATTTACCCTCTATTTCTTGACCTTACGTTCGTATTTTGTAACCTCTTCCTTATACCATAGCTTTTCGGGTCACACACATAGCGCGTGACCACTATTTTGTTTATACTATTATATAATTTCTATAAAACGCATATAACTTAGTTGTCACGGAGGTGCGAAGGCTAACTGTCGACGTGTTTTCATTAGATGAGTGACGGATTAGAATTATTCTTCGAAAATTAATATTTAGATTATCGTTTATTATGAGGACATATAATGACAATAGTATAATGCGTCGCACCAGACGAAATACAAGTTAAAAGCGTGACGTGTGACTGATGGTTCTCATCCGGACGTAACATTACTATTGTTTATAAACAGGTTTAACGACTAATTATTAATTTTAAACGCCTGTTAATAATGAGAAAGTGAAAAATTAACTCAAAATAACTAATAAAAGAAAACACAGTGACAAAGATTGGTATTCATAATGGTTAATAGAGAAAACAAAATTTTTCAAATTTATAAAAATCGAAAAATATTGTAATTATAAAGATCTCACAATCAGACCGGGCTTAAAAGTTGTTAAATGGATAGTAGTTGTCATAAAAAAATTTCAAGAAAATCGGAATATGCACTCACTTTCAACAAAAAATATTTCAAGTTTAAAACTTAAACATATAAAAAAAACATACAAAAAAATATTTTGAAAAAACTTTTCGTATTTTTTTTTTGAAAAGTACATAAAAAAACGAAAATTTTAAAAAATAAGATCCAATTTGGTTCATTATTCAAAAAGTTATGGGCAAAAAACCGAAAAAAGCGCGGTTTCGAACGGGTCATAAAAAAGTCTCAAAATTTACCTGAAAGATTTGTTTGAAGGGTACAAAAAATCTCAAAAAATTGAGGGAAACTGTCCGATTTGGCGTGGAACGCCTCATGTGTATGCAAGGATATTACATGTATATATTATATTTAATATACAACATAGATATTATATAAATAATGTTATGAAGCTGAATAGGGAGCGAGGAATTTTGTATTGTTATTTTTTTAAGCTAAATACGTATACTATATATATTGTATCATGATTCAACCGTTTATTTTGAAAGTGACCTAAGTCCATTTATATTTAAATTGAGATATAATGTTGTTTATGACAGCTAACTTCAAGTTGTACACGTTATTACAGTCATCAGAAAACAATTGACAAATGGACTTGGGCCACTTTCAAAATAAATGGTTCATATAAGTACATATGTATGTATAATATTGTATCCGACGATCGCGTTACCGATTGCTAACAAAACGCAACTTTATTTATCTTCCATTATTATTTTCATCCTTTTGAAGAAGAAAACAGACACATCAGGTATTATGAATTTCTTGCATCCTCATCCCATTATTACTTGTATAAGAAAAATGGAGAAAAATAACTGAACATCTACGTAATTCGATCTAACAATAAATCGTTGATCATTTCCCCTGAATTTCGTATCTACGTAAAAACGCGCAAGAATTTAAATACAAATTTTTGTATGAAAATAAATTAGAAGGGAAAATTTTTAAAAATGCATTACGAATTATGAGTATTTTAAAACTTTACCGTAAAAAGTTGAGTTTTTGTTTTAGACTTTATTTAAAGCACGCGAACGCACCTACTTAAATTATATAGTTACGTATAGAAATGAACATGACCTACGTGTATATGTATCGTGAGTTCGACGTGAAGCTGCTGCACGAAGCTAAGGCGTTCCTCCAATATCAGAAATTTGTCAAAAAATGAGAAAAATTCGGACGCAAATATCTCTCTTATTATGTCTGCAATCCGTCCGAATTTTTTTTTCATCTTTATTATTTTTTCTTGCTCTACAACTTTTGCATTTAACTTGTTTCAATATCTTTTGAAATGGCGAAGATAATTTTTTTTATTTGCGACCGGAAGTTGAGCGAACAATAATAATATGCCCATTCGATGCGCAATCAAAAAACATTCAATGGTTGTGACATCAGATTGTCCAAATTGTGCACCGTTTCACCGCAAATCTCAAACGTGCATTTCTGGTGATACACTCTGTATAGCATAACTTGCGCGCTCATGCGATCCTTACTTTCGTTTATCAAAATAAAAGACGAATGGGAATCAAAAATTGTGAGCGAAGAGCTTTGCTTTCGGTAGTTCGTGTTGTCGCGATAGATTGCAGCGGGAAAGTCTCGTCGAATTTCATTTTTTAATCGTTAACAGAGAAAGGGAGGACACAGTGGATTAAGGGATAATGATATCTGCAAATTTTTGCGGGTCACTTTCCACAAGTAAACGAAAGACAAGTGTGATACAAATATGTAGATTTTTAGATTAAGTAATTTAGTAATTAAAAAGCATGTAAGGATGAAGGGGGGGGGAGAGAGAGAGAGAGAGAGAGAAGTCGAATATGTGTTTTTATGAGTGCAGGGATGAAGCAGTATGAAGATGAAAAAAGAATAAAAATATGAGAAAACATTGAGAGCAATTACGTGCTTTGAAAAGATTTTTCTACAGTCTAGGCAAGGTTATCAATGAGATAAGCCCTTCGATTGGTCCATATACAGTAACGTCCAATTGAAGTGCAACACTTGAATTTTCTTACATATCTGTGAAAGTATGACATATTTCGAAAAACCAAAGACATATTTTTTATAGTGGAACACTTGAATTTTTGTGTATCTCTACGAAACTATGACCGATTTAAAAAAACCAAAGATATATTTTTTAGGAAATTTCCTTCCCGTTCGAATGGTAAAGGTTGTATCCCGATCGGATACAAGATGGCCGAATGGCAGGGGTTGGAGTGAAAAAGTGCACTTTGGAACTTTTTAAAAACTTCGAGATCTAGTAGTTCCAGAAGGAAATTTATATTTCTAATCTGCACACGAGAGAGAGCATCCTTCGGCATTAAAAAAACACCTCCATTGAACCCCTGTAGGATCACTCTAGGGGGAGTTACACCCCCTTGAAGTGAAAACACTTAAATGGCCATAACTTCCGAACGCGCCGGCCAATCTGGTCCAGTTTCTGCATGATATCATCTTTAATGATACTGCAGGTTCTCACAAAATTATTGTCCTCGGAGATGATCCCGTGACGGAGATCTCGAGATTTCGCAAGCGCACCCGCAGCTTCCCCGCAATTTTTCATTGGGAAAGCGATGAAATAGAAGTTTCATTTTTATCCACGTTGTAGCTGAGACTTCAACGATTAAAACGCGCTTTCAAACATCCAAATGCGAGTACGCTAAGGGGTTCAATTATCCGTTTGAAAAAACGCCTAAATTTTGCGATTTTCACTCGAGGCGCTCGGGGGACTACTACCCTACCACGCGCGCCAAGCAAATGCCCCCCGAGCGCCTCGAGCGGAACTCGCAACATTTAGCCGTTTTTTCAAACGGATAATGTAACCCCTTAGCGTACACGCATTTGGATGTTTGAAAGCGCGTTTTAATCGTTGAAATTTCAGCTACAACGTGGATAAAAATGAAACTTCTATTTCATCGCTTTCTTAATAAAAAATGACGGGGAAGCTGCGGGTGCGCATGCGAAATTTCGAGATCGTCGTCACGGGATCATCTCCGAGAACAATAATTTTGTGAGAATCTGCAGTATCATTAAAGATGATATCATGCAGAAACTGGACCAGATTGGCCGGCGCGTTCGGAAGTTATGGCCATTTAAGTGTTTTCACTTCAAGGGGGTGTAACTCCCCCTAGAGTGATCCTACAGGGGTTCAATGGAGGTGTTTTTTTAATGCCGAAGGATGCTCTCTCTCGTGTGCAGATTAGAAATATAAATTTCCTTCTGGAACTACTAGATCTCGAAGTTTTTAAAAAGTTCCAAAGTGCACTTTTTCACTCCAACCCCTGCCATTCGGCCATTTTGTATCCGATCGGGATAAAACCTTTACCATTCGAACGAGAAGGAAATTTCCTAAAAAGTATGTCTTGGGTTTTTCGAAATCTGTCATACTTTCACAGATATGTAAGAAAATTCAAGTGTTGCACTTCAATTGGACGTTACTGTATATCAATATCGTTTATCTTTTCAATAGTTCTTTAACATATTGTATTCTATAACATTAATTGAATCATAAATTATCATCGAATAGAATTCAGTATCTATCTTTAGTGGGTTCACGAGTAATACGTGCTGTTGAGAGACTTTCTTTTGATTTTCAATTATGAATCTTTTGGACCAGATAAGACATTTTATTTTTGGATCGGCATACATTCTACTCATAATACATTCAAATCTCCCATCTCTATATTGAATTTATAATAATTTTTTTCAAAAATTATACAGCAGCTTCGATATTTTTTACGAAGTTAAAAAACATGTAATAGGGGATTTTGGAATTGTGATTCTTATGCATTTAGAAGCTTTCTAAACGCAGTTTACTTATAACTTTTTTAATCTTGTTATTGCAGGAGCTCACAAAAACGGATTATCATTTTTTTTTTTTGTAAATTTATCTTTAATGTGTCGCATTGCAATTATATTGCATTAATCGTGTAAATGTTCTGGCAGGGTAATTATAACTTAGTCGTATAAATCGCGTGTCTATAAAAGCTTGCGTTTACGTAACACAATCCCAGCTAATGAAAGGCAGCAATATATTGATTTATTGCAATGCCTAATGATACTGTTTGAATTTTCTTTTTTTTTTTTAATAACCCATCGGTTTTTGCATTTTCTTGTATTTTTATCCATATATTATCTCTGCGATGCTTTATAAATGACATTCAAACTCTGTCTTTTGGTTTTCTTTTTCTTTTGTATTTGTATGCTTCCATTTGTTATTCAAAGTTCTATAAACGGTGGCTTTAGTTAATTTTTTCTTTTTACAAATTTTTAATTGCTATTATGAGAAGTTAAAGTTCACAAATTTCGTTATTGACAGCTATTAACAATAATAAATATTCGTTAATCTAATGCGAAATAGCGAATATGCAATTTACGGGTAAATGACTCGAACGGAATTCTCTCCTGAGACTATAATATGGTTGTAGACATAATATGTGAACCTATATACATATACATATACGCGGTTATTCACATGTATTGCATCATATAAAGATGGTTTTATTTATTTTATTTTTATTATTTTCCATGGTAGAACCACATACTATAACAGGTGGTGTAATAGTCCTGAATAACCGTTCATACACACATTAAATAAGAATGAGACGTTATTCAAGATATATCGTGGGCGACGGTCCACATGATCCGAATATTCGTGACTTTCTGTGCAACAAATTTGGTGAAAAAAATAGGATCAAATTTATTAAGGGATTTAAGTAGCATTTGGGATTTAGACATTTATGGTTATCTAATAGCTGAAATATTACATAAATCAGACGAAGACGTCACAGTTTGCTTTTTATATTTTATGTGTTTTTTTTCCTCAGTTTTTCAATTTTCAAACATTGAAATGTATTGCACTTCTCATTTTAGATATTCCATGAATTATATAACATAACAATTCCATTTTTTTATCGCAGATATTATATTGTTTTATGTGTATCTATTAGAAAAAAACGTAACACGGAACATATAAGCGGCATATTATTATTATATATTCATATTAATTTCTATGATTGAAATTATTCCAGAATGAATGATTCACAGAACGTAATGTTTAATTTAACCACATTTAATGAGTCAAAAAGCTTTGATATCGCTTCTAATCCAATCTATATGTATACGTGAGACATCCTCTGAAATTAGAAGCTGTCCACCGTCATTAGAAACTTCTATCTGGCAACAAAACCGTGATGGAAATTGCAAACAGATTTCAAAGTACGAGACTCGGTATTGGATATCCAATAAAGCAGACGGTACGATAAGGTATGATTTAAGCATTTAAGAGATTGAAATTGCGTAAACAATACGTGCGCCATCTGCATTGAAAATTTATATTCAAAGACTTCGATCGGATATTAGATATTCGGTTTTTTCTTCCAATTTCTCTCTACAATGACGGACATCCTTCTTCCTCCTACGCTATGTAGAGATTCTTATTGATTTAACTTGCTAGGAACCTGTATATACATATATACTGAAACCTCGTTTAAGTTGACTCTCAGAAAAGGTTACTCGCGTTTAAGTTTACGCGATACCTTTCGTTTATGTTGACTTCAGCACCCCCTCCTAATTCTCAAGCAGCTGCTCCGAGTAATGAGGGAGGGAGAATGCAATAGTATAGTGATGCGCATCAGCCAATCACAATAATTGTAAGAGGGGAACCGCGCAGTGGTGAGAGATCCTGAGTCAACATAATCGAGATGTTTATGTTTCTGAAGAGTCAACTTAAACGAGGTTTCAGTGTAGTTTGAAACAACCTGTGGCTTCTAGACCTTTTTAACGTTCTATCTACTACTATAATATAACGTACATTTGTTCATATTTTACGAACGATCGGATCGATGAATGAATATTTGTCGTTTAGTTTTTAATATAATTGTTGTTGAATCAATTATTTCTAAGACATCAATTTTCTACCAATTTTAAAAGTATGAATTTACTTCTAAATGATAAAAAATTAATTTATTTAATCAAATAATTTAGTTTGGTTTAATACTGTTTAATAAACATTCTTTAATAAGTTATCAATGGCACGCGAAAATCCATTATTCCTTACTTTTATTATTTTCACTTCTTTTCTTTGAGCTATTATTTGTCAATGAATTTGCGCTTATTTATATTACTTTTTATTTTCTCTTTTACGTCTTTACCTTATTCTTTTGCGCGGATCGTTAAGCTGCTCAATGTCCCATACAAATTGATTTCCACAGGTCATTTTACAGTCGCCCGATTTTATCGTGCGTATAGGTTAGGTCTGTTTCTTCTAGAAAGTATCGCTTGGAAACAATATGCGAACTCGAAATAATTAACATTGGAACAAGAATTTTCCACATGAGATCATTAAACCGATTTATTCCTGAATACAAGTTTTTTTAATAAAAACAAATCGTTATCCCGCTCCGGATATACTTTACATTTTGCGATGATAAATGTTATTAAAATAAATTCGTATCCTGCCTTTTAGATTTTCTTTCGTTACATAAGGTTTGTTCTCGTTACTCACACATTCTGCACCTTTCAAAAATGGCAAGATCTCATTGGTTACTTAAAAATGTCATCCAATAAGAATTTGCACTTTTGGAAAAGTGCAAAAAGTGTAGGTAACCAGAACAAACCTATTATTTACATCAAACTAGTCGGTTGGCGTACCTGCGACAAAATAAAATGACCATACATTCTTTTTCCTCTAGAGTCAGACATATTATCACATCGACCCTCATGGATCTGCAGCAGATATATTTGACTTTTATCACCCTATAGAAACGTGGTTTAATCTCTCTGATACACAATATTTGTTACTTTGTTTATATCCATTTGGTATACGAATTAGTTTATCTGTACAGGTTACGGTCCAGTGACATGCAAGCAATTACATGGGAATTTATTAGGCGGCCATAATATACATTTTGATTAGATCTAACTTCAGGCCACTGGAGGCGATTATTAACGGTCGTTTTTAAAACTGTCCGCGCAGTGCCTATAATTCACGCACTTTTTATACTACTCAACTATAGACTTGTTTTTTTCTAAAATAATTATTGTTATTATTTAAACATTAAACGGCTTTTACTTCGTTTAAGAAGTCGCTAGGTGTTCGTTAATACCTACCCGGGTAAAATTTCGGAGGCATACAAGTACAACAACAGGCGTACCACAAGTCCCGTTTGTGAAATAGGAGGCGACAAGAGGCGCAAACACTCGATTTTGACCGGTTGTCAACCTGTTGTACACCTTCACATTGTTACCTGGGTATATACCCGGGTATAAAACGCATTTATTCATATGAAGGATGAAGAAGGATGAAGCTTGTAATGATTAATGCAGCTCGAGCACCAAAGGATGCCGATAAATGATTATGTTAACAGCCTTAAAAAATAATTATGCAATTAGAGCTAACCTACTATTTCCTAATTGATTGGTACTACTTATACCTATACATACACTGTTAATCGTAGACGATTTTTAAAAAATAGATTTTGACGTACTGATAGACGAATGTAGGCGCATATGACACATATCTAAATATTTGCTATGTACTTCAAGGCTATATTTTCGAGTATCCGTAGATACTATAAATACTAATACTTATCTATTGTAAGTATATCTGCGTAAATGAATCTTTTTTTTATGTATAGGTGAGTATAAGAGAAATCTTAAAAGCGACTAATTATTATTTTTTTATTAAATTAAAAAAGTCCTCGTGACTGAATTATTTGCATTTCGCACTTAATTAGTCTGCTTCTATGGAAGCTCTGACATTTGTTAATACGATGTTTTGAATGGCTTTTTAAATTAAAAAATTATTTATAATTATAAATATGTCGCCGTTAAATGCTAATCGCGCTACATGTTTAAGTAGTAGTCATTTATTGAGCCTGCACAATCACTGTAATCATACGTACGTAAGACTAATTATAGGTACCAATATGAAAAGGAGATGTTAATTAGTTAAGTAATTTAACCCTTTGCACTCTATTGGCGCCGCCGTGACGACATGTTGCCCGTAGAAAACAATTCTTGGAGTGCAAAGGACTAAATATAATATATAAAATATAATATTAAATATAAATATAAGGCAACGCGTGTTTCTGTAAGATGTGAAATAATGAATTAGTGTAATGAATTAGCCAAAACATTTATTACGGGGTGACAAGACGTGGCGTAAGGATGGGGGGTTGCAAAATTTCTGTAACGGGCTGTGATTATCTGCTAGCGTGCCACAATGAATAATAAATCCGATAAAAGTTCAGGTTACAACAATACTTTTAAATTGGCATCACTGATAAACCATCGATTGCTTATGATTAGATCTAGAGCTATTGACTAATGGATAATTCATATTATATCGGTATAATAGTGTGTGAAATAATTTTTCAAAATACGTTTGAAAATATCGAAAAAAATGTTAACTTCCATGACGCATACGTAATATGGAATTTTGCAAACGCCTTGCATTCGCATAAACTTTCAATGATGCTAATTTACTAGCGAATTTTGTCTCCCATTAATAAAATACGATACACACACGTTAAAAGTGGCCATTGCATTTGCACTATGAAAATTGCCTGTCTATCATAGTACAGCTAGATGTTCAATTTTGGCCATTGTTAAAAAGAAAAAGGAAGTGTTTATTGGTTTCCGAAAGAGAGAAAGTACGAATTGTTTTTTGTGAATTATTAGTCTAATGATGTATTGACAATATTTATTTTCATCCTGTCATTAAATTCGGAGTACTTCTTTTACGTATTTTATTTAAAAAGACGAATTCTCCAAAAATTGTGCTGATCTCGTAGGCCGAGTACATGAAAAACACCTGATCATTTGTAATATGTATATTTCTCATAGATTTATGGTGAAATGTTGGAATGCTTTATCAATGTTAAATGATTAGGCGAATATTATATGAAGTCAGGAAGTTTTGAACGTACACCGGTAGTCGAAGGGTTGGGCGTAACAAAGATTTAACCGGCTAAAAGAAGATTAAATATATATAAATGAGAAAGGTTGACTTATTCTGCGAAAATGCAAGGTTTTTTGTCTAACTGTGAAAAACATGGCCTCTCGATATTCATAAACCACTACACGTGGCCTTTGATAGAAATGTGAAACAATTATGGGGATCCCATTTTAGTTTATATTAAGGCAATCAGATGTTATACATGTATTCCAACATCATGGCGATCGAATAAATTGTTGTTATTATCGTTTATGATTACCTATCATTCGTTCCCTTTCGTCCATTTTATTTATTACTTATACTATCTTATCATAATCGTTCAATTATATATTTAAAAAGTATCATCATATTTTTCTTTCAGAATCCAATCATTCACGCTACATGAAAAGAGAGAACGCTAAAAGAAAGAAATTCGTCATTTCATTTCAAATATCTATGTATAAGTTTTATAAAATGCAAGAATTATATAGTTTAAACGTTGTTATTCATATAAACGAAATAAGAGCAACCTGACAGTATGATGCTTTTTTCCTTTTATGTGCTATTGAATAAAAGATATGACATACAAAATACATATGACGACATATTCATTTAATATCTACAGTGTTGGTTAATAAACTTATATTTAAATGATCATTGGTATTACTAAATCATTTGAAATAGGAAAAAAAGCAGAGTATAATAATTAAAGTGTAAAATGTGTCATAATCATATGGTCTAAAATCGTCAATGAATCACCATCGGTGATAACAGCACGTTTCTTATCTGAACAGCATTTTAGTCCTCGAAACCAGTTTTGAATAGACACCTATTTGCTTTTAACGTTTATTTTGTAGAGTAAATTTTTCTTAGTTTAAACCCTTGGAACGATGCAATGGGCAGTCGATAATTATGAATTGTTTTCAAATGATGCTGAACATAGTAACGAAATGGATCCGATATGAACGAACTGTTAACGAACCTAGTAAGTACTAATAAAATTGAACACCTGTTTAATTCCTAGTGACTATGTTATTATTCAAACGGTGATAAGATCTTCTGCAATATTGTCATGATTTTAGAAGAAAGTTTCTTTTATAAATCTTCGATTAGCAAAATAATCAGCACAGTTTTATGAAAGAGTGCATTTTTTTGTCAAAACATCTGCACAAATATCTATACGAATTGAATTTTTCAGTATTTTTATTTTGTCTTCCATGACGATCTGGAATATTACATAGTGGTAATCATTATGGTTTACGTTACCTACTGTACATACATAAAAATATACGTTATGTACCGTATACAAAAGTTTTAGAAAATGTTGCCCAGAGGGCGCCAAACGAAAGGCTCATTCTCGAAATATCCCAATTCCTTTATAACAGTTTCCAAAATGGCGGCGAAGAGTGGAGGTGCTGTCGATTGGGCATCAATAATAAAGCCGATTTTGTCTGCATCTTATGGCTCTTTTAACAAAAATGAGATTCTCGATCTTGTTAAAGCTATAATAAAAAGGTATGTTAAATTTCAAGGTAAAACATAGCGGAAATTATTAGAAAAATTGTATTCTTATCGCCGTTGAGTCCGTGCTGACGCACAGAAATGGATGCTTGTCATTAAGAGTCGAGAACTTACGTTTATTGATTCCTTCTTTTTACTTTTTTTATAGTGAATCTGAATTTTCGTCACACGAGGAAGAATACGAAGCATTTTATACATCATTTGCAGCACTTGCTGCTGATTACATCAGTAGCTCTGCTAGTACGCGTAAGTTTCCTAATGACCTGGCACTTATGATTGCTGAACTACAAGAGCTCTGCGCACATTCATATATTTGATATATTTTTAATTGTACGCCACAAATTATTGGGCGTGGAGTTGCTTTTGATGTTGATAGGTTCTTTATAGGTTCATTTTAACACGAGTTTTTAAAATCAATAACGTTTTTATTTCTTGATGGGAAATCATGATGTGGAATACATAGTTTATTCTGGTGTTTTCTAGAATATTTTTAGAATATAGATTTAAATCGTTTTACTTATAATATTTCATACATTATTAGGGCAATGTCGCAATATAATACGAATATTTGAAACTAGTTTAAGATAAATTAAGAATGTGGTCTATATAATCTTTTCGAGCAGCCTGAATTTAAATCTTTATTGCATGACATGGCATAGTATTACTGTAAAAGCTTTTCTCAAGTATAAAGTATCACCTTTGTATAATATTGTATTTCTGTTCAATTGATTTTAAAGTTATCTATAAATATAATTTTTTATATGATAGTATATAGTTATTGATAATTCATGAATGCCTATCTGAATTTGCTAGTAGCTTATAAAATAATATCCATGAAAATAAAAATAGTGATTAATAACTAATGATCCTGCGCAACTATTAATACTCTTTTATTGATTTGGTTATCAGTATCGAAGAGTCAAATTTCAACTGTCTGCCAAGCATGCAGAATTCTGCTTACTTACCTGGTGGGCAAATTGCCACAGCACCAAACACAACCTGGAGATGGTTCTTCAACGATCTTGACTACGAAGCAATTACTCCTTCCAGTCCGTGCATTATGCACCGGACAATCCCTGTTGGCAAAAACCGAAGAAGTAGTATTGCTAGCAATTCTGAAAAATACAAAACTGCCATCAAACATAATAACTTCACCAAATGGAAGCAACAAAGAACCTTCCCCACAAGCTGTAAAAGAATCTAAACGTGTTCGCAATGATTTGTCTAGCAGCATTTTGGAGCAGTTAACAACACCACTACAAGACTTTACACCAATCATGTCGAATCCTAATGACAACACAAGTGATGGAGGCAATAAACTAGCACCTGATACATCAGGAAATGATGTGGGCAGTGACACTAAAGTTAGTTTAACATTAATTATCTATTTAGATCCTACATTTAATTATTGTACACTCAAAAGAATTAATATAATTTAGCTATGCATAATGTAGGTCTTCAAGAGAGCATCTTTCTATAAGTTTCAATTAGAAACAGTATTTGCTTGTGATTTAACTATATGTAATATTAAGTCAAGGATTTGAATAGAAGGCATTCTCATACATAGTTATAGTATTAAGAGTATGCTATTATTTTTCAGATGATGTTTCTGGCCAATAATATAAGCACTTTACAAAGCATGGGTGCTGGGGATACTTTACTTGACATGTGTTCTAATTTACCACACCTGTCGAGATACACGCGCAAGTATCAAGCGTACTTAAACAAAAAGACGTTTAGTCTTCCTGCAAATCATTCAGACGCCCATGTTATACGACACAGTCTACACTCGATTGTGAACGATATAAATATCGTACACAGTGTAGTATCCTTGCCAGTCCTTGAGCCATTGACACCTGCCAAGCTCGAAAAATTATCATTGCTTACAATGTCATGTCTTTACTGTTCGATTGCCAATGCAACTGCATCAAGCATTGTAGGAATCACAAATGCTGTCTCACCAAAGTGCAGTACAAACACATCGTCCAATACTCAGAATGTCCAGAGTGGGAAGAATGCTGAAGAGGAATACGACACCTTAGCAATTACTGTAGTAGAAAAGAGTCTTGAAATATTTGGGCTTGTATCTAATGTTATAAAGTACAGTACACGTGCTGGTGGTCATGTAAGAATTTCTTTGCTGCTTATTTTGTTTTACATTCTATAACTATTTATAATTTCTATTAACGAATTTTTTTTCTGTAATAGCAATTACAAAATCATTTGTTGATTGGTGTTTGGCTACTGGTGGCTGGACTACAAGCACAGCTTTCAGTAAGCAGTTTCAGTGCAGCTGATAAAGGTAAAGAAGATAAAGGAAAATCACCAAGTAAAGCGCGTGATGGGACTGGTCGCATTAATTTGATGAAAGTGTAAGTACTTTTTTTTTAATGTGGCAATTGTATATTATTTTAGTTTTACGTAAATAATAGTTAGGATTTGCATATTTGTATGAAATTCTTATTTATTATACAGACAACAAGGTTTTGGAGTGCTATCAGTGGCTTTGGCTTCACACGCCCTAACTTTGATGAGTGCATTATTGGAGGATGTGTCAGTAGAAGCTGGAACGGAACAATCAACTACTCCTGAACCTGCACCTTTAGACATGTTGGCAACTGCTACTGCACTGCAGAGAGCAGCTACTTTTCTTCAGGCCGTGCCATTAAATCATCTACTTTTCTATCTAGCGACTATCAGTTATCGAAAGGTTCGTCTTATAAATTTATACATTTTTATTGTCAATATTATTCAGATAAGTATAATATATAATAACATTGCAATATATTTTTAAAGTTTTATATTTCGTAATAAATTAATTGAAAGCTATAATTGTTTTAAAACGTAAACTATTCAGAGAGACACCTTTGAGATTACATTCATTGTATCTATTTTAAATTGAAAACACACTTTTGAAAGTAACTTACAGTTCACATTATTGAAAATAATGCACTCGATTACCTTATAGTATATTGAACTCTTATGCAAATAGTTTTCTATGGGTCATAATGTCAGTATACCATTTAATGGTTACGATACAAGAGTCTTTGTTTTACAGTCAGTCTCAATATGTAGATTGCCTCTTAAATACAATTATTTTTAAAATGGTTCAGACCAAATATAATGATAAGCAATCTTGCATTTTTTTTAGCTGTATATACTGTAATAAAACATATTAATAACTCGCCTATTACGCCGCGTGCATTTCTACATAACTCGTTTCCGTTTTGTAGGCATGTGCTCTGATGAGAGTTCAAAAGCATCCTTTGGAAGGTGATACTTTAAGTCAGTCTGATTCTACGACATACTACGAAGATCTTCTGAGTTGCTCAGAAAGCACTACAGACGAAGGTAACGAACTTGTGAAAAAGAAATTAATGTAAATTCATCAAACTATTTGTTGCTTCTTTTCCATAGAATTTTCGTGTTTTAGATATAAATGTTTATAGCTACACTTAAGAAAATCAGCTTCCCTTCTTCAAGATATTGGAACATAAACCTCTCACTCTGTCCACTAACTATCAAATAACTTGTAGGTTTCTTTTTTTATATATGTTATTCATTTAGTGTAGTGTTATTTTTTGTAATTTGTCCTTAACATTGTGTGCATCCTCAACTCGTTTCTGTCTATTATACTAACTCTCTTGTGTATGTTCACCACGAAGAACAAACTGTTCTGTCGGTAGAGGAGGACAGCGAGCCCATCCTTGGTCTGTGGTTTGAAGAGACTCTGGCACCATCGGACGGTTCGCCTACAAATACTACAAAGGAAAGTAGCAACGAGGCCAGTGCCGAACGTACCACAACAACCATAGTTCCTGACAACAGAGAACCTGATGGTGTATGTTAAAAGAATTACTCTTTTTATATCTTTTTTTATTTTTTACACTGTTACTATGATTCATATTCATCTCATGTTATTTCATGTCATTTGTTTTATTATAATGTTGACTTTTTCTAAATACGATAATGATGTTCTGTATATGTATATATTTGTTACAGTATATATCGTTGGCCACTCAGATCTTTCAGTTTATGAATCAACACCTGATAGGTAGCAGAAGTATATACGTACGTGAATACGTAGTAAATGGGCTGGTAGAACAGCAAATGGTCATTCTAGCGGCTATTATAAGGGATCTGGACTACGAAGCTGCTGGCACAGAAACAGGTTAGTGAGCAGAAAACTGCTCTAGTTAATTTTCTTCTAATCCCAGCTTCTTGTACACTTGGTAACATAATATGTTGAAATATTGTAGGTACTATCTCTGTATATTATGGTGCAACCTTGGGCAAGATGTATTCTGAATTCTCACAAGCACTGAATCGGTATACGCATAATCTATTGGCTCGTAATATCCTAAGCGAGACACTTCAAAACACTTTATTACATCATTTGGGAGTCAGCCCATGGTCTACAGAAAATACAAGTACCTCATGGCCACTACAAGTCTATCCAAGAACACTTGGAGTACTTGCTCAGGTATATTGCATTTAACATTTCACTATTCTTTTTAAGTGTTGAACATTTAAGTAATGTAGTTTGTTCTATATTTTTATAACAGATTTTACTACTGAAGCCCCAATCAGAAAAAGAAGCTGCGTGTTTATGCATTTGGCATCGACTTGTTACAACGATGGTGGAAAATGTGTGCAATCCACCAACAAGTTTTGAGACTGAGAATGAAGGTTTGAAAACAGTTGAAATGTGATATCAAACTTCATTTTGTCTTATATCAATGAGTCGTTTTCAATTTCTTTCAGATTTAAACGTGGAACACGCACAATTGGTTTTGATTTTATTTCATTCGCTCAATTTAATGCAGAAAAAGTCAGTCTTACTGGTCACTAGCAGTGGTGCAGTGCGATGTAGCGAGGCTGTTAAAACGCCAATGAAGGATTCGCAGCTACTTCATCTATCGAGACTTCTGCTTTTACTCGAATACATGATGAAGCATCTTTACGACGCACCACCTACGTTACTCGTACAGGTATTTAATGAAATAAGGAATTGTTTTTAATTCAATTTTGTTGAATTAAAAATATGCATTTGGTCGGTACTTAACTACGGCTCTTACATGCTGTATCAATATTAAAACTTTATTATATACATTTTTTAATCAAATTATGCATTCGTTTTTTAATTAGTCATTATTATACATTTTGTACATCATTAAATCCGAAAATGCTAAAGTAATGTCAAGCAGTCATTAAGCTGACACGAGATAACAGGGCCACCAGACTGAAAGTGACAACTGAGTGGTAGTAAAAAACTCGTACAGATATACACTATATATATAAATATTTCGATGTAACTTAGATTGACTACACAATGTCTTAAACTTTTATTGAAGGTTCGATGGAATTTATTGTCCGCGACTAGTTTAGTCACGGATACTAAAGAAGGAGATGATCAAGCTTCTAGAATTTACACGCCTTGGAAAGAAATTGAGGATAACTATCGTAAGTTCAGTGTTCAGGATGAATTCTCAATGAAGCCTAGGTTCTACAACTTAACTCCTTCCGACTTTAACAATCAAGACACACCGAAGTTGGATGGACTCGTATGTATCCTTGTAAAGCAAGTTGATTTCAATATTTAACCCACATTAACTCGTTTTCTGCACCTTCTTTAAGGCATGCAACTTCATCTTGGGTACTCCAGATAAACTGAAATATCCTCTCCTCGTGGATGCTCTTATCGATATCCTAAACGTTGTCAATCAGATGAGTTCACATCAGAAGTCATCTCCGGATAGCAAAGACAAGATGACCCCTACTGGTCTGTGCGCTATGCAGTATTGCTTTTCCATTTGTTGGAGGTATATGTCACTTTTCTCTGACAAATTTCTTTCAATGTCTTTCTATTGTTCATTATCATTAATTGTTACTTTCTTAATTTGTGTATAGATTGTTGTTGATGTTGCCACCATCAACACCATATATGGACAAGCTGGCTTTAGGCGAGGAAATTCCAGCTGGTCCAATGTTACTTCATTCTTTGATTTGGGGTCCCAGGGCTGCCTACAAAACATTCACTGGATGGATGAAGGTACATTTAACATTAAAAGAAAAACTCAGAATTACTTATATTGCACATCTAGAAGAATAAATGCTATTGAAATGCATATCTGTTGCAGGATTGTTTGGTGAAACAAGGCATGTACACTCAATACGCAGAAAACCTACTGAAGACAGTATCGTCAACAGTGAATTCCCTGAAGTACGACGTAACTTTGGCCAAGAACTGCATCAACTTCCTTAAACCGGAAATAAACATTGAAGATAAAATAATGCCAAAATCCGCATTACCGAAGCTCAGCTCTCTAACTATTTTAGCGGCTGTCATTGGAAAACTTCAAGTTCTAATGGACGAAAGCATATCGAAGAGTCCTACTGATAATATTGAAGCATCCAAGTATGTAAAAATCTTATAAGCATCAACAATCATCTGCAAGAACGACGTTGCATTTTGTTGGTACACTTCTAGGAGTCCACAAACACCAGAGTCCATCTCTTCTGGCACAAATAAGATGATTATGGATATTTTGCCACATATCTTGACCTTGACGGAATCAATCCTATTTTCATGTCGATCCAGTGTCTTATATCAGATACAGGAATCCTCTGAATCTGTAGGAAAGTATACGATTCGCGACTACTTGGTACTGGATGGTATTATTTCTATGGCTGATGCCAACTGGGCAATGGAATCATCCCTGGTTACGCTGTTACCAAGTAGTATTAGATCCGTTCTTGAGAAGTGGAAAACTATTAATGTTTCACATGTTCCTTGGGTACGCGATAAAATCTTTTCGTCAGCACGATAGCATAATACCGGAAATGATATATTGGGCTATTCATAAATGGTTTTGTTGTAGAATACCTATGCGAACGATATAATACCTGCCGAGAGCTACATCCTCGCTACAGTAAATCATCATGTCAGCTCTTTATCAGAGTATGGAACATTCTCCATCAATCCATCCTTGAAAAATTTACTTTATTCTCTGGTGGCTTTCATCATGGAATATGTTACGTAAGTAGATTGAGGTTACTAATTAAAAGAAGAAACTTTCGTAATAACACTTCGTTCTTCATTTTAGGCATGCTACTGCTCCAGAACAATCGGATATCCGCACTCAAGCCATAGATATCTTGGTATCATTAACCATGGATGCCAGAACTGAGTACCTTCAGGAGATGGCTTTCAAAACATTAGGTAAACTCTTAGGCGATGCCGAAAGTGAAGCTAGACAACTACGCGAGCATCTCTTCGTTCTTAATCATACCTACAATCTGATCATGGAATATGCCATCAACGATGAAGATACCATTAATGTATCTATCGACGAGAAGATCTTAAAGCAGTGCATAAAGTATTGGGAACAACTTCTGGAGAAACCAGTGGGTTGTAAAGCCCTGGATCAGTTCTTTGCTCCCAATACCAATCGCACTTTAGTTTCGGTACTGATGTCAATAACATCTCCTCAATCGTCTCATCAGTTCAGTACCAATGTACTACATTTCTTTAATAAGCTCTTTAAAGCTGCCGAAAAGAACACCGATGAATCCTTAGATCGTCTGTGTAGTTCGGTATCTAGCTTGGCCAACGTAGACAGTGAGAAATTGCAGTCTTGGCTCAGACATGTCATTCTCGGTGCTACAAGTCTCTCCCCGACTGCGTCCTCGACCAATATTCAAACACCGACTATAGTAACAGCTACAGCATTAGTAGCAGTAACTGCAAATGGTGAAGAAACACAAAAACCAGATGAAACTGGAAGCAATCCCCCAAACAATGAGCAAAGTCAATGGCGAGCCCTCTTCCTAGACGCTTCCGGTAATAGTAATCCAACCGCAAGCCCTAATGAAGATCAACACTCTATGCACGAGAACAATCAACTACTTCAAGCTTTGACAAATTATATTGTCAAAGAAAACAGCAATGTTAGCGAGGACGTCTCCGTAACGATTCTTCAGGCCCTCATCCCAATAGGTTACCACATACTCTCCCCTGTGGTAGAAGGTGTTGGATTTCCTGAGTTGATGCAAGTTATGTCTACTTTGGCCGATGCGGGGACAGACAAAGGTCACGTTCAACTCTTCAAAGCCGCTACTGAGTGGGTTGAATTGTGTAAACAGCAGCTCATGAACAAGGATCCCCAGGGTATGGACAGACCTTCACCCTACATCGAGGCAGGATGTTGTGTGCTAAACTACATTGCGGACATAGTGGGTGCTGTGTGTCCTCAACGTAATGAAGTTCAAGACCGTGCTACTAGCCCACCTTGGGAAGGCGCTACACCCATAAATGATGTCAACGACAGCGATTGGGTTGACGAAATCGCACATTACGACGAGGACAGTGCTCCAGAGGACTCCGACGAGGACAACTTCTTTAGTACACTCTGCACCTTTACCATTACGAAAAAGGAATTCATGAACCAGCATTGGTACCACTGTCATACCTGCAACATGGTGGATGGTGTTGGAGTGTGTACAGCGTGTGCTAGAGTATGTCACCGGGGTCATGATGTAACCTATGCGAAATATGGAAATTTTTTCTGCGACTGTGGTGCCAAGGAAGATGGTTCTTGTCAAGCGATGATTAATCATAGTCCACAAAGTTCTGAGCACCAGGTCAGCACAAGCGCTCCATATAATAATGCCAGCAATATCGCCGATAATAACATGCTACTTACTAGTAGCCTACGAAGAAGACCTTCCAGCCCTGTTCACTTTAACGACAAACATGAAAGGTTAGATAGAGACAAGCAGAAACAGGCTGCTTTGGCTAAGCAACTTGAAGGTTCTAAGAATTGGGTTATGTCACGATTATGGAGCAGTGGACTAGTATCCTCTCTTGTAGAATTGACCAAATCTCTTATACCAGCAGTAGATGCGTCGTGTCAAAGAAACTCACCAGTTGGGTGCCATGCAAGGGCTCAGTTGGCTCTTCGACAGCTGCATTCCTTAGATAAGAAATTTGAACACACTGATCAACTTATGTTACCTACCTTGGGCTCGCAAGAAGGTGCTTTTGAGAATGTAAGAATGAACTACTCTGGAGATCAAGGTCAAACTATAAGGCAACTTCTCTCAGCACATATGATACGACGTGTGGCCATGTGTTGCTTATCCTCTCCTCATGGTAAGAGACAACACCTTGCTGTATCGCATGAGAAGGGAAAAATTACAGTACTGCAATTAAGTGCGTTACTGAAGCAAGCCGATTCATCGAAACGAAAACTGACCTTAACGAGACTGGCGTCAGCGCCGATACCGTTTACTGTACTTTCTGTTACCGGAAATCAATGGAACGAAGATTTTCTAGCAGTTTGTGGTTTAAAAGACTGCCATGTCCTCACATTCAATAGTTCGGGAACAGTCTCAGATCATCTTGTTTTACACCCTCAATTGGAGACTGGAAATTTTATAATCAAGGCTACCTGGCTTCCTGGCTCCCAAACTCAATTAGCCTTAATCACAGCAGACTTCGTCAAGATATACGATTTGGGTAAAGACGCCTTAAGTCCTCAATATTACTTTTTGGTTCCTACTGGAAAGATCAGGGACTGCACCTTCATACACGACGAAGATGGTTTGTTCCACCTACTTTTAATGTCTTCAGCTGGGTATATTTATAGTCAGGCCATGGACGAGGATAGTTCAGCTAAGCACGGTCCGTTTTACGTGACTAATACCCTGGAAGTTTACCACCCTGAGATCAAGGAGGTAAACGGTCAAGTAGGAGGTGGAGGAGTCTCAATTTATTACTCCCATGCGCTTGAGTTACTCTTCTTTAGCTACGCGTGTGGTAAAAGTTTCATAGCACCACCTACATATATGGACTCTGACATCACTGTAGTTTTCATGATTAACCTTGCAAACAAAACGAACGGAAATAAGTCCAACAATAATCAACCTCAACCACTCTGTCAATGGAGTGAGGTCGCGAATCATCCTGGAATTGTTTGCTCGGTCCTTCAGACAAGTAATAACCCAGTAATCCTGATGATCAAACCTGATACTGTAATGATTCAAGAAATTAAGGTAGTACCAGCAAAAGCCAAAATTATGGATATGGTCGCTATTCGACACCCCAGTTCGAATGCTGAACATCGAACCACTTTGATTCTCCTCTGTGAAGATGGAAGTTTGAGAATTTACATGGCTGCAATGGAGCAAACCGGATTTTGGATGTCATCTAGTGTACAGCCAATCGGCACAATGTCTACGATGAAATCAACTCGAAAAAAGAAGACCACAAAAACAGGAAAACCATCAGGATCAGTCTCCTTCCCAATTGACTTCTTCGAAAGCTGTCAAGCCATGAATGATATCGAGTTCGGAGGCAATGACTTGTTACAAATCTATAACGTTGCACAGATAAAGCACAGGCTAAACACCACAGGAATGTATGTAGTCTCAACAAAGGCTTTAGGATTCAGCGTGGAGATCGTCAATAATGATGCGACCATGGTGATGACAGGAATCAGAGTGCTTCTTGGTAATCAAGATATTCAGCGAGCTCCGTTATATATAAAGGTAACATTAGATTAGATTACATTACATAGCTTCATTTTGTGTTAGAACATATAACCACATACTTTCTGTACTAGGTATTCGAAAGGAGCATAAGGACAAATCTGACACGTAGCCGATGGTTCGATATACCTTTAACTAGAGAAGAAAGTTTACAGGCTGACAAAAAGTTGATTATAAACTTTGGATCATCACCAGATCCCGAAGATGTAATCATGGTCGATTCGATAAAAGTGTAAGTTTTCCATTTATTTGAGCATTATAATGGGCATCTTATTATGAGTTTCCGTAATGCCAATTTTTCTTCCTCATACATTATATACAAATGTATAAAAAATAAGGGCATGTAAGATCGGGTATTTCTGTCTCCGAAGCAAATGGAAGCGGCGTTGCAATTTAAAATTTATAAAAACGAAAATCTTATTAAATTTATAATAAATCCCATCATAATATAAAAGTTTATACATTTTTAAGATATGGCAAAACTAAGGATGCCTTTGGTTGGCCAGAAGAGGCTGAGGAGATCTCTGCCGGGCAGTCGACTCCAGCACCAGTGGCTACTGGTACAGCTACTAATAATGAGGCAGAAAATATTATACCATCACCTGCTCCTCTGAGCTCTTTGGACAAGTGCGTAATATATTTTGCATATATTTTATTACAATTGTGGCATTACTTATTGTATATCTGTCGTATTCCTAGTCTTAACTTTCCTAAAGGTGAGAATTTATTACCAATTCAATATTGTTGAAATAATAATTGAATATTTTATATTCAAAACAAAAATTTCAACAGTGCTAATTACATTGATCTAAATGAGCAATCAGATACTTTCAATTTTATTGTTTTATTTAACACAAAATTTGAAAGACGGTAAAAATGTTTTTCGATTCCACGAAAAGATAGCTTTTTTGTTTATGAAATTATGTAGCGCGATTAATATCGCAAATTAATTTTTTTTTATATTATTATAATGCATCAGACCAAAAAAGGATGATTCGGTGAACATCGAAAGGTAAGAATTAAAAAATCGAATGTATTGCAGAATGCATTAAATCTATACCTATATCGAGATACCAGATAAAAGATACCAGTTGATTATTGTCAACACTTCATATCAAATTAGAAGGAACGATTTGTAAATTAGTCTTAGACTCCTTTCAAATTTTGTTTGCATTCAACTCCTGTGGTATTTTCAAACGTCCCGATATATTTTATTCCAGGATGATCTCCAGCATTCTTGAAGTCCTTGAGTCGTCCTTTACATTGACCTTAAATGATGACAGCAAATCTACATTAAGGTCGACTGCTATCGAAGTGGCATCCAGCCTCTTGACGTTGCCAACACCACCGCCTGTTCAGATGCATACTACTGCACTTTTAGCAGCACTGCACAGTACCAAAGCATCTTACCACTTGTACAAGGTAAAACATTCTATTTAACTGTACAAAGTACACGGTTTTCTGTTTTGGAATTTGGTGCTATATGCTGGAGAATTTCAGTTACTTGATGGACATCTTATTCCCAAATTAGACAATCTTTCGCACACTTATTTTCATACACAATTCACTATTGTTATCAAAACGTAAAACAAAAATTCCAAAACATTGGAAAAACGAACAGGTTTATTGTTGTAGATAGTTTAAAATATGGTATAACGAAAAAATTGCATGACATTCATTTAAAAATTTAAATATTCCATTAGGATCAAGCTCTCCTGTCGCACGTACTTGATTCCTTGAAGTCCATGAGAGATATCAGCAATCCTCGAGACATCGACGCGGAGAACTTTTACCGCCTTGTCCTCATTGTCAGAAGCATTGCTAGTGCTCGTGCACATAATCTTGCAAAATTCACCGATCAACACACTATTAAGCCTGTTGACGAATCCAGCAGTACGTAAAGATAAAACAAATTTAAAGCATAACCTTATCAGTTAAATAATTCCTGATTGATATTGATCTAATTTCACACATGTCTTCTAAATTCAGTTCCAATACTGGAGAAAGATCGGTTGGACTGGCATATTCGTGCAACCGTGGATACAAATCAGCACCTTGTGGTGCAGTTGATGGACGTTCTTTGGTCTCTACACTTAGCATATCCGAAGAACATGGCTCTGGCACCTGTTGTAGTTCCAGGATTAACCCATACTGAGGCAATCATTCATGCCATCGTCGAAATCATTCATGCTTTCACTACTTGTGACATCGAGGGTAACACACCTCTAGCTGCCAAATTGTACTTACAACTGTTACTCTGTTCGGATACTACTGTGAGCTTCAGCGCTAAGCAAGCTATCATCAGGGTATTAAGACCCCGCTATAAAAGAAGAAGAGTATATATACCTAGCCCGCCACACTGCAGCACACCAGGTTAGGAAAGTCAAAATGCATTATAGCAACCACATAAGAAATATGAGCTATTAAGATAATATGTTGTTCGATACGAATATACAGGGTGTTCGTTATGAAACGCACTGTAGTAACATCGTTGCATTCTTTGTCAAATTCTAATGAATACGTATATTTTCATTTTTTATTTCATATATCAAAATTTTGAGATAATTAAGGTTGAAGTTGCAGTAATGCGACCAATCAGAGCGCGTTTAAACGGAGCGTAGATGACGTCGCGAGTCAGCCCGCAAGACCTGCTTACACTAGGCTAATAACACTAAGAGTGTCGTCGTAGTGTCCCTGTTTATCTGCATGTAATTGAGTGAGATACAATCGCTCGCTGTAACGTCAGTGAATTTTAGAAGGTACCCTTTATTCCTTATAATGTCTATTCCTTTAATGTGACAAGATAGTTGTAGCAACGTATTACGTTTTGAGTGGTCCTGAAAAGGACCGATTTTGATCTACGCATGACCGAGCTTGGATCTGGATATGCTAATCTGCAACAATTACATACATTTTCTATGATAATGATTATTCTGAAACAGTAAATATTTTAGAGTACATAACATTTTTATCAGGATGTCGCCGATTAGGGTACCTAATTGCATATTCTTGCGCTGTTTGTGTTTGGTTGCCATTACATTGGGCTAACACCCAATACATGTCGCAATATTCTCTCACAGAATAATCACTCGTAATGCGATCTTGTAGTCGAAACAACATAAATCGAACTAACTGTCTCCGCAATATGAAGCGAAATAGATTGTAATTTGTAAACAGTAATAAGTCTACTGCGGTCGAATGACTTGTTTACAAATTACAACTTATTTCACTTCACATTGTGGACACAGTCAGTTCGCATTACGAGTAATTATTCTGTGAGAGAATATTGCGACATGTATTGGGTGTTAGCCCAATGTAATGGCAACCAAACACAAACAGCGCAAGAACATGCAATTAGGTACCCTAATCGGTGACATCCTGATAAAAATGTTATGTACTCTACAACATTTACTGTTTCAGGATAATCATTATCATAGAAAATGTATGTAATTGTTGCAGATTAGCATGTCCAGATCCAAGCTCGGTCATGCGTAGATCAAAATCGGTCCTTTTCAGGACCACTCAAAACGTAATACGTTGCTACAACTATCTTGTCACATTAAAGGAATAGACATTATAAGGAATAAAGGGTATCTTCTGAAATTCACTGACGTTACAGCGAGCGATTGTATCTCACTCAATTACATGCAGATAAACAGGGACACTACGACGATACTCTTAGTGTTATTGGCCTAGTGTAAGCAGGTCTTGCGGGCTGACTCGCGACGTCATCTACGCTCCGTTTAAACGCGCTCTGATTGGTCGCATTACTGCAACTTTAACCTTAATTATCTCAAAATTTTGATATATGAAATAAAAAATGAAAATATACGTATTCATTAGAATTTGACAAAGAATGCAACGATGTTACTACAGTGCGTTTCACAACGAACACCCTGTATGTATAGTGTATCAATTAATCATTTCTTGTATTGTTTTTGCAGGGGTTGCTACAGAACCTGAAGAAAAATCAGGAGCAGTGACTTCGCAGCCGTCACAGGAATCAGGGGAAGTCGAACAGCAATTTGATGTAGAAAATGTAGAGCCAATGAGTCTGCTTGGCGCTGATAGTAACCAAGCTGCTACAGGTGCACGAGCACGCAATTCTTTACAAGCACTTCTTGGTCCTGGAGGGTTTCCACAACTCCTGGACATACCACCAGATGCAGACGATGAAACAATGGTGGAATTAGCCATCGCCCTGAGCTTGCAGGATCACGAAGGTGGTGCACTACAACAAGGACTTGCTAACTTACGAGGACTGCAAGGCCTGGAAAATCTTAGTGGTCCTGCTCTGCAGAATTTACAGGCTTTGGCGGCACAAGGTCTGGCTCAGGCCCAAGCAGCTGTGCAGGTATTCATTTTAATATTATTTGAACTTTTTTTATTTGGTATATCAGTGTGCCTATAATTTGCTTGATCTTCATTTTTTAATTCCGCTCCTTGTTTTTAGAATCAGGAAGGCGGACATTACTCGGACACTACAGCTTCTGCAGGTGGATCAGATGATGAAGGATCCACCGCTGCTACTGATGGTAGTACACTGAGAACTTCACCAGCCGATCAAGTAAGTTGTTTAATATCTCTTTTTATTGTATTCAGTATACAGGAAATTAAAGAATTTGGTTGTAACTTCATTGTACATTAAAAATTATTGCTGTATCGGCAATTTTTTATATTAAAAGCATCTTTGATAACAAATAACATTACTAAATAATGAGGTATATTTACATTTTGAAATTAATGACGTGCATATGTAATATATTCAATAATGTTTATTTCAAGTTGTTGCCAATTTATTATTTCAAGGTAAAGGTAATTTATTGCTTAACTTAATTTAGTCCTTAATAATTAAATTTCTCTATATAACACTAAAAAATTAATGATGTTACCATTACCATCAAACAGTTGTATAATAGTTAATAAAATGGGTCTCACATGCGCGTTTGTGTGTCAGGGTGGTAGCGGTGGTAGCAAAGGCAGCGAGAGCGGCGGAAGCGAAAGTGGAGGCAGCGCTGTCGACAGCATAACCGGAGAACACAACGTTTCCGGTAGAAGTTCCGCGTACGGTGATAATACCACTGATAACATTCCACCAATTGGCATTGGCATTGGTCAGCCGTCACGATCCGAAACTAGTTCACTCGATGTTCCCACAACTTTCACTGTAAGTTTTTGTAACCTTGACATCTTAAACGTATGACCTGAACATTCTTACGATAAGCCACCCTTTTCATTTTACTGTCCATATCCTCTAATGGCCATTTGAATCATTCGGGCTGTTAATTACAATAAATAGATTGTATACAATGTTAAGTAACTTGAAGATAGTATACTGAATTTTATGCTTTTTATTTAATATACATCAATTTTTAACACTAGGTTTATGAACATTTCTTATATATCTATCTGTAGGTTCACGCATCGTATCCATATGTGAACAAAACTGTACATTTTATTTAAAAAACTTATTTTATTCAAAAACAACATAGTTATACACTATTATCCTAGAATATACAACATATTACATTTATTAAAATCAGCATAAGTGGTAGGAGAGAAATGTAAACGGTATACGTAATTTTTCTTGTGCGTCAAAATAACGTATCCCGTAAACTCAGTGTTAATATTATATGATGTGTAATCTATGATCCATACTTTTTATTGTAGACTACTGAACAGGAAGAATGCGCAGAACAAGAACATGCTACCGAACAGGAAAGTGATGCTGCCGTCGAAAGTACCAGCAATCTTCATTCCGTGCGCCTACTTCTTCTTGATAAACTAGTTCAGTTTATACCTAACCTAACAAATGTATCTGGCGTACTAGCGATTCCATTTATGCAAGTAAGTTACCACTTCACGAGTGTAAAGTAATCAGAGTACCACCTAATATGTAGGATTTGAACACCGCCTGATTTGCCAATTAATAAACATTTTGACTATTTTTAAGGTTGTTCTGATGCTGACCTCTGACTTGGATGGTCAAGAAGAAAGGGATAAAGCCTGCGTGAAAGGCCTGCTTCAGGTGCTTGTAAAAGAACTTGAAATGGAGAAATCAGACACAAATGACATTTGTGAGCGTAGTAATAAACGAGAAGTACATCTAGTCATTATGCGGTTACTTAGTAAGTACAGTTGAAGACTTACATTGTAACGACGTTAGTCAAATATGAATGATTTCCAATGCATAATATAAATTTTGTTTTATTGCATTTTTCAAGGTGTCTTGATGTCTCGTTCAAAATGCAACACAAAAACGCAAACGGAAAATCCAAACTTCGTCTCGCAGACTACCGCTGCAATCCTCAGCAAGGCTGGTATCACAGACTATTGTTTAACGTTGTTAAAATCCTTGCTGGAATATTGGAAATCGTGAGTATAACTAAAATATGAATTTATGTCAACGGAAAAACAATACATTTTTTATTATTCTACTTTACATTTACGAATTTTTAGAACGTCTACCGAAGATTCCAGTACTGTGATAGGTGGTCAATTACTCAAAAAGCATTTAACAACTGCTCCACCGGATATGTCGCCATTTTTCGTGAAACAATATGTCAAAGGACATGCTAGTGATGTATTTGAACCGTATCCACAATTATTAACTGAAATGGCTCTACGATTACCATATCAAGTTCACAAATACGCAGAGAGTAGCTCTGCACAGCCAGCCTTTGAGCAGGTACCATCAAATTTATTTTATACATAAACTGCTTTGAATTTTGACATATTTTTAAATCTAATGGAGCAACTTTTGATCTCTTCGTCATCAAGCAGGCTTGGTACTTCATTCTCTGCGAATATATGATGTCCTACCAAACACCCTTCGTGAGGAGACAAGTGCGCAAGTTGTTATTATTCATTTGCGGGAACAAGGATAAGTATCGGCAATTGAGGGATCTGCACGCATTAGTGTCACATGTGAAGGTAAATTAACTTTTTTATCCTAATAATATATTAGTAAAATCAGTTAAAATTATGTGTCAAATGATTTACATGATTTTCAAAATGAGCCTCTGTCAACGGTTCATTATTTCAACTGTTTCAAGATTTTATAACCATTGTTTGTTTTTCATATATATATTTTTTTTATTGTAGTCCGTACAACAATGTTGCAACACAGGAGGTTACGATCCTCTTCAGGGACGTCCACATTCTATCAATCTTCCCTATGATTCCCTTGTAGAACTGATAGAGCACCTAAAGAGTTGTGTGGAAGTAGCTACGAGTCGCACCGGAAATTGGCAGCGTTTCTGCTTGAAACACAATACAGTGCTTTCGTATCTCTTCAGTATTTCAACTCTTCTCGATGAAGGTGTCAGTCCCACCGTTCTTCAACTATTGCAATGTGCTATATGCTCTACTAACAAACCCAAAGACACAAAAGTCAAGGTAATGTTACTAGTTTTCATGAACTACTTGCATTCATTGCGCTATACAAGAGGCTGGTTATAAAAACATGTCGGGAAAACTTTTTTCATTTCTTTAATTTTTACTAATCTAGGAATCGAAAACGGCAGCAAATACAAAAGAACGTCGTGACAGAGAAAAATCTGAAGATTCTGATACTGAAGCCAAATTTGAAGAAGCTCAATGCGTCAATTTAGTGGATCAAATTTTGAAGCAAGTGCCACTTGCATTGTTAACGAAATTTATACAGACCTTTTTGTTGGAGACAAATAATACTAACGTACGTTGGCAAGCGCATTCATTGATTCTGGCTATTTACAAGTATGTACAATTTTTTTATTTACTTACAAATGTAAGATTCAAACCAATAATATTTAATAAATGCGCTTGCAGAAACTGCGGACCGGTTGACCAAGAAGTTCTTCTCGATCTTCTATGGCGTCTTTGGCCTTTACTTCCGGTTTATGGACGCAAGGCTGCGCAATTCGTTGATTTACTTGGGTATTTCTCTCTGAAAACTCCCCACACTGGAAAGAAAATGCATTCGTACATGGAGCAAGCTGTCGCAGTGCTACACGCACAAAATCAGCTACTTTCCAGACATCCGAATGCAAATCTCTATGCAAACTTGGCTCAGTTTGTTGAACTCGACGGTTATTATTTGGAGAGTGAACCTTGTCTGGTTTGTAATAACCCTGAAGTTCCCATGGCGACAATCAAACTCTCGTCGATAAAAGTGGATTCAAAGTTTACAACAACAACTCAAATTGTGAAGTTAGTTGGTAGCCACACAATTAGCAGAATAACCCTGCGCGTGGGCGATCTCAAGAGAACTAAAATGGTGCGCACTATAAATGTTTTCTACAATAACAGATCAGTTCAAGCTGTAGTCGAGCTCAAAAACAAGCCCGCTATGTGGCACAAGGCGAAGAAGGTTACCCTAGCCCAGGGTCAAACAGAAGTGAAAATGGAATTCCCACTACCAATTGTAGCCTGTAATCTCATGATTGAATACGCTGACTTCTACGAGAACATACAAGCTTCCTCAGAAACACTGCAGTGCCCAAGGTGCTCCGCAAGTGTTCCGGCCAATCCTGGAGTGTGTTCTAACTGCGGCGAGAACGTCTTCCAATGTCATAAGTGTCGTGCCATCAATTACGATGAGAAGGATCCGTTCTTGTGCCATGCATGCGGCTTCTGCAAATATGCCAAGTTTGATTACACCTTAACTGGACGACCTTGCTGTGCGGTCGATCCTATAGAGAGCGATGATGATCGGAAAAAGACTGTAGCAACGATTAACACCCTCCTAGAAAAGGCTGACAGAGTTTACAAAACTTTAATTTCAAATAAGCCCATGTTAGAAATGCTACTTGTGAAGATTTCGGAGCATCGTCTTGATCGTGGTCTTGAAGATGGTGTTCAGGTGTCGGGAAGCACCCAGGTTAACAGAGCTATCCAATTGCTTGCCCAAAGATATTGCGGAGAGTGTAAAACTTCCTTTGAAGAGCTAAGCAAGATTATTCAACGCGTTCTCGCTTGCCGACGAGAACTCGTCGCTTATGACAGAAACCAGCGAGGGCAGAGTACTACACCGCAATCATTCTCTGATGCTTCAACCAGTGAATCTCATGTCATAGAGGAGACAATAGCACCACCCCCTGGACGATGCTATGGTTGCGCATCAGCGGCTACTGAGCACTGTCTTACATTACTTCGAGCATTGGCTACTAACAACGCAGCTAGGGAAGTTTTATGCAAACAGGGTCTGATACAGGAACTTGCTGAACATAATCTCCGAAAAGGTACCGTCCAAGTTCAGGAGGAAGTACGACAGCTTCTGTGCCTTGTTACTAGGGACAATATGCAGTCGACGAAAGAACTGTGTTCTCTACTCACTGGTAGAGTTACCATGACTTTAAAAGGTCGAGTAGCTGCATCTGACTTAGCCCTGGCCGTTAGGCATGAGATGGCCTTGCTTGCTGCACTTGTCCAAAAAGAAGATGCCTGCTGGGAACAAAAATTACGATGTGTCATGCAGCTTTTCTTAATGGCATGCAAAGATTCGAAGAGTCCCGTTGTTATGGAGAGTATCATACTTCCATGTTTAAAGATACTACAAGGGCTCATTAAACCTGATCAACCCATATCTAAGAAAAACAAGGTGCGTGTTTTATAAAATTACAAAGTATACATCGCCTATGCATATTGTTTACAGTGGACTTTGATTATGGAGTTCCATAAGAAAATGCGAATGCAAATAATTGTTGCCTTTTAGTATTTTCATTGATGTAAGGTACAAATATTCTACAAATTTAAGCTATTTTGAAATTCAATATAAGAAACATCCGATATTCAAATTAATTAGAATCTGCTACTCGAGTAACTTCGTATCATCATACGACCAAGGATATGATCGAATCATGACTTTGATTTTAAATTTAATGCACTTGCTTACGTTATCGGCCTTAAAAATATTACCGCGTAAAGTGGGACGGATCTCGCGGCTTTTACATATACAGTAATGCGCAATTGAAGTGGAACACTTTAATTTTTGTGTATCTCTACGAAACTATGACCGATTTAAAAAAAACTAAAGATATGTTTTTTAGGAAATTTTCTTCCCGTTCGAATGGTAAAGGTTTTATCCCGATCGGATACAAAATGGCCGAATGGCAGGGGTTGGAGTGAAAAAGTGCATTTTTGAACTTTTTGAAAATTTCGAGATCTAATAATTCCGGAAGGAAATTTATATTTCTAATCAGGGAACGAGAGAGAGTAATTTTGTGAGAATCTGCAGTATCATTAAAGATGATATCATGCAGAAACTGGACCAGATTGGCCGGCGTGTTCGGAAGTTATGGCCATTTAAGTGTTTTCACTTCAAGGGGGTGTAACTCCCCCTAGAGTGATCCTACAGGGGTTCAATGGGGGTGTTTTTTTATTGCCGAAGGATGCTCTCTCTCGTTCCCTGATTAGAAATATAAATTTCCTTCCGGAACTATTAGATCTCGAAATTTTCAAAAAGTTCAAAAATGCACTTTTTCACTCCAACCCTTGCCATTCGGCCATTTTGTATCCGATCGGGATAAAACCTTTACCATTCGAACGGGAAGAAAATTTCCTAAAAAACATATCTTTAGTTTTTTTAAATCGGTCATAGTTTCGTAGAGATACACAAAAATTAAAGTGTTCCACTTCAATTGCGCATTACTGTATACTTAATTTTTGTTGGAATTATTTGACCTTCATATTTCACAGGATAAAACTATCGAATCACTGGCGACCGTACAACCACCAGAAGGTGTGAGTATTGATGTAGGAAAATGGCTCAGCGGAGATCCGAAGCATTCGTACTCAGAATGGCTTCAACGAATGCCAGCTAAAAAACCGGAGCAACAGCCGTGTAAACGTTTAAAAAAGGTACTAAATGTTTACTTAACTTTTTCTGAAATAAAAATGTGAGAAATTTAATAAAAAATATTCTATTAAATTGCCATTAGGACGAAGCTCGCATATTATATTTGATGGAGAAATATGGGCACAGATGGCACTACAGGTGCCTGAGACTCCGAGGAATACAACCTTTGAAACTAGCTGATGGAGCTTGGTTAAAGGAAGTCCTTTTTAACCCCAGCTCCAGATTGGCACGTCAGGTAGCTTGCAATATGGTAGAAAGCCTGTGTCAAGGTACAGAACGCAAGAAGGAGGTTCTTGTATTATTAACGTGCTACCTGGAGGAAATGCGCACAGCCGGAGAAAGCAGTGCTGAGTTCCTATCTCTGTATCAAAGTTTAATCCGACAATCACCCTGGAAGCAATTCCTAGCCGTGCGTGGAGTAATGACCTTGCTGGCAGACCTGCTCACGCGCGAAATCGAGGAACTGCATCGCCTTGAAGAAACCACACTTACCAGTGATTTGGCTCAAGGATACTCGTTGAAGATGCTCACTGAACTCCTTGCCACATTCCTGGAGCAGGATAACATAAAACAGCAATATAAAGGAAGACTTGTAGGTGCTGTTCTAAATGGGTATCTTTCACTACGAAGACTCGTTGTACAGCGCACCAGACTAATTGATGATACCCAGGAAAAACTTTTAGAACTCCTCGAAGAAATGACCACTGGTAAACTTTTCTTTTTTTCCTTTTTTTTTTATATTAGCAGATGATAACGCAAGTTCAAATCCATATAATGTCTTTATAATATTTAGGTACTGAGGAAGAAACAAAAGCATTCATGTCTGTGTGTGTGGATACCGTTAAGAAATATAGCACTCAGGATGTCCGCACTCCTGTATTCATATTTGAGAGATTATGCTCCATAATTTATCCTGAAGAAAATGACGTAGGTGAGTTCTTTCTAACTCTGGAGAAGGATCCACAACAGGAAGACTTCCTTCAGGTAAGCTTCTCCCATATATAAAGAATGTTCAAAATGCCTTTCCATTTTAAGAAGTTTATAAGATTCTTCGTATCTTCAGGGTCGCATGTTGGGCAATCCCTACAGTAGCCTAGAGCCAGGTTTGGGTCCCTTGATGAGGGACGTCAAAAACAAGATCTGCCAGGACTGCGAATTAGTAGCATTATTAGAGGATGATAATGGTATGGAACTCCTAGTAAACAACAAGATCATTAGTCTTGACCTTCCAGTAAAGGAGGTACGTAATCTCATAAAGTTGAGAGTTGAATAGGCTCTTAACTCTGACTAATGAAATTTTGTGTTCTTTTAGGTTTATAAGAAAATTTGGGTACTAGAGGGTGTCGAATGTGATGCTATGCGTGTAATCTACCGCATGAGAGGGCTTCTCGGTGATGCTACAGAGGAGTTCGTGGAAACTTTAAATGCTAGTAGTGAACAGGAAGTAAATAATGAAGAAGTATACAAGATGGCTAACGTCCTAGCGGACTGCGGTGGCCTTCAAGTAATGCTTGATAGATTGGCAGCAATTCAAGACGTCAGTAGAGCGAAACCACTGCTTCAAGTGCTTTTAAAACTGTTTCGACTTTCGGTCAAAGTCAAGAGAAACCAAGAAGTTCTTACCAGACCAGAACTTGGAGCTATTACTGTCCTGCTGGACGTTCTTCAACGTTGTCTTGCCACAGAATCTGACAGCGCTCAGGCGAAGGTTACCGAACAATTACTTGATGTAAGTATATTTTGGAAAAAAAAAAATATAACCTCATCTCTTAAAGAGTATTCATAACATATTTACTGTATCGTGATTTTCAAACACTGGAACATTGACGTTAGTGAAGCTAAACTTTGTACTGCTTATCGCAATGTAAATATAGGTTTCACGATCCATGTTAATTTATGTTTAGTAAATGATTTTTTCTTTTTTTTTCATATAAAGAATTCAGACATTCAGAATATATTCACATATTTTTGTTTATCTTGGTTAAATAATTACTCAATTAGAAAAATTAAACCATATCATTGTATTCAATTTTGTAGATTATGGAAACGATCTTAGCCAATGCTACGTCCCAGCCATTGGCAACCTTCGTAGAGTTCTCAAGGACTCTCGGAGGAGCAGAACATCTGAAATCCTTACTCTCTTGTACGCAATCATCTGCTGTGAGACAGAGTAACGCAGTGTTAGTGCACTTAGCAAGAGTTTTGGCTGCCCTGACTTATGGTAATCAGGAGAAAATGGCACTGTTATGTGACTACTTCAAACCTGTATTAAATTTCTACAAGTTTGACTTTGAACACACAACCGAGGATGAGCAGAGGCTGGAACTCTTCTGTATCCTTACTCAAGGAATTGAAAAGAACGCAATAGGCAATACACTAAAGGATCACATTATCAACATGGGGATAGTCAAAGATGCATTTGAATATATAATAGTGAGTATGAAAGAAAACCCAAGTTCACTTTTTCTATACATGAAAATTTTTACTCAAAACCTAAAATGATAATTACTTAATAAGCTAAACTATGCTCAAAATTAATTGCAGGTACATGCCCCATGTGTGAAACCAACATTATTACGCACAGACAGCGACGAACTAAAAGAATTCATTTCCAAACCAGCCCTGAAATATATTTTGCGTTTCCTAACAGGTTTAGCCACTGATCACGAACCAACGCAGGTAATAAATTATTGATTAACTAAATCAATAACTATTAACTCTTTAAGCGCGGAACAAATACCACGTTTCATGGCTTAAATGGCTTAAAATACAAGACGAAAATTTGAAACAAACTTCTACGAGGCATTGCTCGCTAATGGTTTTCGAGAACGCTGATTTCGATTTTGACATTAGAATTTCAAAATAAAAAAATGGAGGATCCAATGTGGCCGACCAATGTATCTCGTCTGTCGCATTTTGGAAACACCTAAGTTTGGATGAGATATGTCATCCGTCGAACTCAAAGGGTTAATTACGTTATTCAATAAACATTTACAATTTGTTAGACAAATTACTGTCACAGTATTTAATAAAACTCTCTTTACACATATTTCTAGCTGGCAGTCTCTCAGGTGACAATAAATATAATCCATAGACTGGAGCAAGTGTCATCAGACGAACACGTCGGTTCTCTGGCTGAGAACCTACTAGAAGCACTCTGTACGAATAAAAAAGTAGCCGAATTAATCGAAGAGGCTCGTGAGCATACTCGAAGCGAAAAGAAGCGGCTGGCAATGGCAATGCGCGAAAGGCAGTTGGGCGCACTTGGCATGAGAACCAATGACAAAGGTCAAGTCACTGCAAGCGGCACGATCTTGCAGCAAATGGAAGACCTTGGCGATGAGACGGGTCTTGTCTGTGTTATTTGTCGCGAGGGATATAAATTTCAGCCTAATCAGGTACGCCTATTATAGGAGTGTATTTAATAAGCACCAAAGTTATTCTACAATTTAAAATATTTAGTGATATATCCTTGTAATATTTTGAATACCTTAATTGCACATATACAGGTCCTTGGTATATACACGTTCACAAAACGCTGTCATGTCGAAGAATTCGAAACAAAACAAAGGAATACAGTTGGATACACCACAGTGACACATTTCAATGTAGTCCACGTGGATTGTCACATGTCCGCAGTTCGTTTGGCACGTGTAAGGGATGAATGGGAAAGTGCCGCGTTGCAGAATGCAAATACAAAGTGCAACGGACTGTTACCACTGTGGGGACCCCATGTTCCTGAATCAGCCTTCGCAAGTTGTCTAGCACGACATAATACATATCTCCAAGAATGCACCGGCCATAGAGATATATCCTATACCTCAACAATCCATGATCTGAAATTACTGCTACTACGCTTTGCTCAGGAGAAAAGCTTCCACGATGACACTGGTGGTGGAGGACCTCAATCGAACATGCACATGGTCCCGTACTTGATACACATGGCGCTCTACGTCATTAATACGTAAGTATTTCAGTTGTCGTTGCAAATATTTTTTAGCTAAATAGAAGTAGTTTATACGTTTAATGGTTCTTCAACAGTACCAGATCAGCTGCTAGAGAGAACAAAGCTTTAGTAACATATCTGGAGTCCACACCCAGTTCGGCATGGCTTGAAAGCTGCTACGAAGCTGAGGGGCCATTGTATCAGTGTACCTTATCGGTGCTCTTGCTGGCACCAGCTCGGTGGGAACAATACTCCTTGGTTCATCTACGGAGACTCATCGTGCTTGCACATCAGAGATTCGTGTCTCCTTCAGCATCTACCAAAACTCTCACTGATGTAACTGTCAAGGATTATTCTGTGTATAAGAGTGCTCTAGTGTTCTTCGGTCTTGTTGACTGCATCTACTCAAATTTCTTCAACGTATGTTTCCTTCAGTGATTATTAAAACTTTGATTGGAATTTTAAAAGTGATCTAATTTTAATTTGAACTTCACTTGCGTCTTATAGAAAGTCAAAGTACTCTCAGATGACCAATGGCCATCAGTTCTGGCTGAATACATTAGACACGACGATGAAGCCATGTTAAAGGCATCGGAAAGAGTTCTGGCAACGTATAGAGATGAATTACTACCCTGCGAATCGTTCGAAGAATTTTGTGATGTTGTCGGTAAGTGAAGTGGCAAATCGCTATTTAATTTTTTAATACTTACACTTTCCATTTTCTTCTCAAATCAAAAATACGTTTGAGGGAAAACATAAATTCTTTGTACGTAATTGAATTACTCTTTTTTCAGGTGTACTTGGAGACATTTCGAATCCATCAACGTACATAGCAGATCTTCTTCAAGATCTAGCATAATTAAATAGTAGCTCATATGCCCCTCCCCCCCTTCCCCGGTTTTGATCGCTTTTGGCCGTCTAATATTTCAGAAACCGAAAACTATTTTAATGTGTAATGTTTTTTTTTGAATGAATCTTCTGTTGTTTTCTCATCAAAAAATGGACACTAGCTGCAGATCTCATGAAGCTCAGTTTTCGGTAAAACAAAAAAGCATACTATCGTCTATAAACCCTTGGAAACACGTCATTATGTATTTTATAACTTACCGTGGTGAATTTACGTATATTGTAACTCTAACGCATTCTCACTTTGCGTAGATACTATCCTACTGATAAAAAAGTTTGTGCTTTAACAAAATTCGATATAATAAAATATTTGCAAAATGTTAAATTTCATCTTATTAAAAGAAAACATGACCCAATTAGTGATTCAAAAAATATGAATTAACCCGGATGTAATTGTTACGTAGGCCGTAGTGGCTAGCGAGGCCTTAAAATTTGATAACAAAAATTTATAAGTAACCAAAAGAAAAGGAACGATTTGGAAAAGACTAGTTCTATGCAGCTCAATTTTGCCTGGTAACCGATCCAGCTTGTTCTCTAGGGTATGTAATAACAAATCCGTACCTAGGCCAAATTGCGAATATTACACCGCATCTAATACTCTAACGGTTAGAGCCACGAGTGACAATGTGCAGTCCGATCTTTTGCGCGTGAAGCTAAACGATTTTCTGAGCATCAGTACCATGACTTTAACTGCTTATATAGTTGTCAAACCCGATACACGGTTAGAGCCCTCTAGGGTATGTAATAACAAATCCGTACCTAGGCCAAATTGCGAATATTACACCGCATCTAATACTCTAACGGTTAGAGCCACGAGTGACAATGTGCAGTCCGATCTTTTGCGCGTGAAGCTAAACGATTTTCTGAGCATCAGTACCATGACTTTAACTGCTTATATAGTTGTCAAACCCGATACAGGGAGGCTGTGAGGGCTAGATTTAATTTAATTCTTTCGGATACCATTAAAGCACTTGGCGCAACTGTTATTCGGTCATTAATTGGATTTTTGGAAATAGAAAGGATTACAACGGGCTACTCTCGACAGCTCGTATTTATTGTTAACAAATATAAAACGTAATAGGAATTACAAGTTGAGTATTCATATAATAACTTACAGTTTATTAGTTGAGATTGGAATATGAGTCCTTCCGCTCGCGCCGGTATTCGTCTTCTACTCACAAAGAATTACAATTCGCACACCACGGTGTATTCCCGTTCCCTCGTGTGGAAAGGCTTAGCAACGCAGGGCCAGAGGCCCAACACTCACTTTGCAAGGAGTCGAGGTAAAACCGATGGTTTCGATGAGAGCTTTAGTAGAAGAGCTCTTGTCGGGCGTAGCGTTTCGAAGAGACTAATGAATTTTGGAAGTAATGCGAAATCGGTCGACGATCGGCGGGTCGATGCACGCGGTAGTAAATTGCTAACGCGTCATCCTGCCTCGCGCCTTGCAAGTATTTTCGCAATAGCGCATCGCCTGCATAGCGTTTGTTGCGACGAACATCGAAAAGTTCGATGCTCTAAATGGAATTTAAAAATTCGCTAATATCTGCGTTGGGATATAACATAGTCATTTTTCGCTGATGCTCTTAGGTATGATTAGGACCTTAGGAATGCAGTCAACTAAGCAGCACGGGCACTGGGTAACGTGCTGAGTCTGCAATTCTATTGACTGTTGGCTATGTTATTCTGTTTTGGAAATGATAACCGATATTATACGTAACATAAGTGACGAAAAATTTTAATTGATGTAATGTGGATACCTATGTACCTTCATAAATCATAAACGTTGAATAGAAATTAATCGTTTACATTGTTCTACTTTTTAAAAAGGATTCATGTTCATCCGTGGCTTTTTCACGCTGCTACACATATACATTTATGAAATAAAGGTTACGAAATTTTATTTAAAAAACGCAACATGTACACTGCGGGACATTAATGCCGTCCTTGAGTGGAGCTAGTAGGAGCATGAGTGTAGAGTCCCTCTAGTAAGAGTCCGGCCAACGGTGGGGCTTGTTAGTGATTGGCTCCGCCATATTATGGGCTCTTTCCGGAATAGAACGGTGTGTGTGAATACGTATACGGGAGAGATTCACATTGTGTAGTGTGGGTAGTGTTAAGCCCTGTACGGCGGGTTGCCTGTACTTGGCGCGAGACTCGACCGCGTCTCGCGCAATGTCATGATGGCGCCAAACAAGCCCTTAAGGCCAGGTTACTCCAAAAACCGTGATTTTTTTCAATAAATTTTATTTATACTAGAAAACATGTTGAGTAATAAATTTTGTTTACATATGAAAGCAGATATATTAAACTACTTGAAAATTTTTTTTTTTTTTTCAAAATGGCGGCTTCAAAAATGGCTGCTGAAACTCGTCCGATTAGTAGATGGATGACATCATTTCTTGGAAACGAATTATCTGAAAGCAAAAAACAAAACGGTTTCATGTTCTGTATCGAATTGGCTATGGCCTCAAACAGAATGAAACATTTACAAAAAAAAAAAACAAAATGGCGGACTTTTGAATTTTTTTACCTTTTTTTTCACTTTCAATCGTTTATAACTTTTTTAAATAACAATGAATATTTCTGGTTCTGCTTGAGGCCATAGCCAATTCGATACAGAACATGAAACCGTTTTGTTTTTAGCTTTCAGATAATTCGTTTCCAAGAAATGATGTCATCCATCTACTAATCGGACGAGCTTCAGCAGCCATTTTTGAAGCCGCCATTTTGAAAAAAAAAAAATTTTTTTTTTCAAGTAGTTTAATATATGTGCTTTCATATGTAAACAAAATTTATTACTCAACATGTTTTCTAGTATAAATAAAATTTATTGAAAAAAATCACGGTTTTTGGAGTAACCTGGCCTTAAGGGCTTGTTTGGCGCCATCATGACATTGCGCGAGACGCGGTCGAGTCTCGCGCCAAGTACAGGCAACCCGCCGTACAGGGCTTAACACTACCCACACTACACAATGTGAATCTCTCCCGTATACGTATTCACACACACCGTTCTATTCCGGAAAGAGCCCATAATATGGCGGAGCCAATCACTAACAAGCCCCACCGTTGGCCGGACTCTTACTAGAGGGACTCTACACTCATGCTCCTACTAGCTCCACTCAAGGACGGCATTAATGTCCCGCAGTGTACATGTTGCGTTTTTTAAATAAAATTTCGTAACCTTTATTTCATAAATGTATATGTGTAGCAGCGTGAAAAAGCCACGGATGAACATGAATCCTTTTTAAAAAGTAGAACAATGTAAACGATTAATTTCTATTCAACGTTTATGATTTATGAAGGTACATAGGTATCCACATTACATCAATTAAAATTTTTCGTCACTTATGTTACGTATAATATCGGTTATCATTTCCAAAACAGAATAACATAGCCAACAGTCAATAGAATTGCAGACTCAGCACGTTACCCAGTGCCCGTGCTGCTTAGTTGACTGCATTCCTAAGGTCCTAATCATACCTAAGAGCATCAGCGCGTGATTTTTTTCAATAAATTTTATTTATACTAGAAAACATGTTGAGTAATAAATTTTTTTTACATATGAAAGCAGATATATTAAACTACTTGAAAATTTTTTTTTTTTTTTCAAAATGGCGGCTTCAAAAATGGCTGCTGAAACTCGTCCGATTAGTAGATGGATTACATCATTTCTTGGAAACGAATTATCTGAAAGCTAAAAACAAAACGGTTTCATGTTCTGTATCGAATTGATTATGGCCTCAAGCAGAATGAAACATTTTCAATAAAAAAAAAAACAAAATGGCGGACTTTTGAATTTTTTTACCTTTTTTTTCACTTTCAATCGTTTATAACTTTTTTAAATAACAATGAATATTTCTGGTTCTGCTTGAGGCCATAGCCAATTCGATACAGAACATGAAACCGTTTTGTTTTTAGCTTTCAGATAATTCGTTTCCAAGAAATGATGTAATCCATCTACTAATCGGACGAGTTTCAGCAGCCATTTTTGAAGCCGCCATTTTGAAAAAAAAAAAAAAATTTTCAAGTAGTTTAATATATCTGCTTTCATATGTAAAAAAAATTTATTACTCAACATGTTTTCTAGTATAAATAAAATTTATTGAAAAAAATCACGTTTTTTGAAGTAACCTGGCCTTAATATGGCGTCCCTTCCTGGTGTTGGCCGGACTCTTACTAGAGGGACTCTACTCGCCACCAGTCGCCACTGCCGGCCGCCCCACTCACGCTTCCTACTAGTTCCACCCAAGGACGGCATTAATGTCCCGCAGTGTACATACGTACACCCATGCACGCGCGCTCCACATGAACGCTATTAAAAACATAATAATTCAATCAATTCAGAACCCTTGATTCCTAGAGTGAATGTATCAATAAATTTTCTCATATACTCTTGTCTCTTGATAAAAATACCGCAGTAAATAATTTAAATTTGTTGATTCAAAGTAAATTTTGAAATAAATGAAATGCCAAAGTAAATAAATCTAGAACATTTTGATGCTGCAATTTTCATAAGATTTTTTGAATTCATGTGTAACATGTCTTCATTTTATCTTTTACGTACTTGAAAACAACCAGCATATGGAAACCGAACGCGTGTGAACGGTGCTAAATTTGCTGGATAAATCAAGAACAAAAAGAAAAGAAAACACCTAAAGTATTGTTTCCCTTAAGACTCAAGATAAAAGAACGTTGGATAAGCATCAGATTACAAACGGTCAACCTGGAGAAACAGAATGCGCCAGAATAAGATCAGGTTAAATTGATTCAACGTATGTTTAGACAGTCATAATTATGTATGTATGTATGATTTATTGTATACGGGTAAAAACCTATTACAATTGTAACTCTTTCTTAATTGTATCTTAACTAACTTATTCTAATACCTTATTTCTAACTTTGGTTCGCTTTGTTATCCTATGTATTTTGGTACTCAGTATTACGAGGAGTCAATTTAGTACAATAGTTTCACGCTTATTCATAAACCCATCTAATTTAATCCCATAGGGCGAAGGCACGTAACTTACAACATGAAAACATATAACAGAAAAATTTCCGTAACACCTCATTTCGTGTACCTTTTAGTTGCATCGGGAACGGTTCTTCATTGAGGTATCTCTGTCTATATGGTTCATACTGTAGGTAGCTCACAAGAACATGTTTTAGGGTTTCATTTTCATTTAAGCCACATAACTGGCATGGGGAATCTACCTCAAATTTATATATAAGGGTTTTGATTTTGAGTCTAAAAAAAGCTGTTACCTGCCAACCTGCATTGTGCTAGCACCCTTATACATATATCCGACTGACTCCTCCGAAAAAAGGTAACTTTCACATTCCAATGCATTCAGCTCTTTGATTTCTTTGTAGACTGTACTACATGTCGATGTTAGGGCTCTTACTGCATCAGTTTGAAACTGTTTCTGTGTGATTGCGTGCATCAGCTGTGGTATCTCTTCAGATATTTGGTTTGGATTCATGTTTTCTATTATCCGTTGACTATGATGTTTCTCCAAAATGCTTTTGATACAACTGAACCAGTTATATGTATTACAAGTTATTATCCTTTGATAAGCTAAGCGTCACCAGTCTGTCCATGCTTATTCGCGGGTATCGTTTTTCCAGCATTTGCAGCACCTTTATGAGAAATTTTAATGCTCTATGTCATAATTCTGTCTATGACAGTCATAATTATTTAGCATACAATATGATACGGCGCAGAGTAACAAAGGTTTGAAATGCCTCAAAATTTCATATCAAAATTTATTCACTTTCGACCAGTAATTGAATTAAATTATGTTGCTTTTCCCTTCCTTCCTTCCATCCTTCTTTTCTTCCTTTCATTATGGCTGAGTCCTCCAATGAGGAGATATGCCAGTAACTAGACCTAAAATCAGTTAGGAGAGATTATGCTGTTCTCAAGGCGTCAGAGGCTTTCTTGAATAGCCAATCCAGCAGTTGAGCAACTCGTAGTGTGAATAAGCATAAATCTTGCATGGAGTTTATGAGTAGCATTGTAGGTGGCGATTTATTGATTGAACCAGTTGTCAGTCGTAACTAGTTGTAAGTGTAGATTGATACAGAATAAGTTTTGGAAGATCCTCTGTATTGAAAGCGGTCGAGAATTAATCCCTGGAGATAATAATTGCGTTCAGCAGATCACAGCAATGTAAAAGTGTTCACCCAGCGCTGTTAAGCGCTTTAGGAGTCGCTTTCTCTTCTGCTCAAGGCTTTTAGTAATACTGTCGATAGCATCAGATTTGTTCAATTGCGTTCAGAGGAAATGATAGCAGCTTCTAGCTGCAGACTGATGTTCTGCTGAACGCTATCTTATTCCGCTGCCGTACAACATGTTCCAAAAGCAGACGCCATTTTTTATAGCATTTGAAAAGTACGTTTGAAAAGCGAAACATGTTATAGCACGTTTAGTCCAGTCATTCGGGGCTCAAAAAGAGGGTTACCTGAAAAGTTTTCCGGGAGTTTTGAAAATTTGTATTTTTACAGATTTCAACATGCTCTTTTCGAATTTTCACTTTGCCACCTCGTATTGGAAAAATGGCGCCCAAAAACAGTTTTTTGACCATATCTCCTTTCCGACTCATTTTACGATGAAAATAGTAATGTAATAAATTAAACTAGAGAAAATTTCCTATAGTTTATGTACCAACCTTTTTTTTTTGTAAAATGAATTGTTTCAGCGTATAACGACAAATATTTTACTTTAAATATTTTATGCGTTGAAAACCCGGCCTACTATACAGGGTGAGTCGTTTGACTTGGCACAAACGAATATCTCGGAACAGAAGCATTTTACGAAAAAAAAATGTGCAAACAAATTTCGTTTGGTTTCGAGGGGGAAAGAAAGTGCTGTGTCGTTATTTTTTATTCGAGGCGGTTTTCAAGGTCTATCGAAAGTTAACTTGGCATTTTTAAATGGAAACCCATATTTTTTAGTGCAGATTGTTATGCTATATAAAAAAACCAATTAACTTTTGTCAGAAACATTTTTTAATAGGACCAGTATTTTCAATGTTATTTCAACATCAAGTGTAGACCCCGGGATTATTAATCACTCATATTCATACTCTCATCGAAAGTTTTTCATGGACTGCAAAATCCACAAATTGTCTACTGCACGAGTACAACGAAAGAAAAAATAAATTCTGGAATCCTACCATTAAAAAAAAAGTGTACGGGCAGAATTTTTTAAAAAAGAATACAACACGTCAACGAAGATACAGTAACATCCAACTGAAGTGCAACACTTGAATTTTTTTACATTTCTGTGAAAGTATGACAGATTTCGAAAAACCAAAGACATATTTTTTAGGAAATTTCCTTTCCGTTCGAATGGTAAAGGTTTTATCCCAATTGGATACAAAATGGCCGAATGACAGGGGTTGGAGTGAAAAAGTGCATTTTGGAACTTTTTGAAAACTTCGAGATCTAGTAGCTCCGGAAGGAAATTTATATTTTTAATCAGCGCACGAGAGAGAGCATCCTTCGGCATTAAAAAAACATCCCCATTGAACCCCTGTAGGATCACTCTAGGGGGAGTTACACCCCCTCGAAGTGAAAACACTTAAATGGCCATAACTTCCGAACGCGCCGGCCAATCTGGTCCAGTTTCTGCATGATATCATCTTTAATGATACTGCAGATTCTTACAAAATTATGGTTCTCGGAGATGATCCCGTGATGGAGATCTCGAGATTTTGCAAGCGCACCCGAAGCTTCCCCGCCATTTTTCATTAGGAATGCGATGAAATAGAACTTTCATATTTATCCAAGTCGCAGGAACAACCAGATCACCCTCCCTCCTCACGGTGCGGTGACCGGCGCTGGAAACGGAAACAGCAGATGGCGTAAGAGACGAAGGAGTGCCGATCCCAAGTATCTTAAACGCTAGAACATCGAGATAGAAAAATCGGCGCTGTTTAAACTTGAGCCATCCAAATTGCAGATAAAACGGCGAAATGTGCTGGTCGAGCCTGACGTCAAATGTAAATCGAACGCAGGAATTCATTGTAACCTAAATTTTCTTTAAAACCGAATCAGCAGTAATCAATGAGTGGGAGAATGAGCGCGGAGATCAATAGTTTCCTCAGATCGACGGAAAGCGCAGCGCGATTAACTTTTGGGGTGTATAGAGTCCTGCTGATACGTTTACACACACTAAGGGCATGCTCGTTCCAGGAGAGAACACTATCGACAGTCACCCCAAGGTATACAGCCGAGGAAACAAAAGGAATAAGCATATTGTTAACACGTAGTCCCGGCAGGGAGTCGAAGTTAACGAGATTAATGTATCTGAAGCAACCAAGGATCATACAGCAGGTCTTCGCAGGATTCAAGGTGAGGCAGTTTGAGTAGGCCCAGCTAGAGAGAGCATCAATATCACGCTGCACGCATGCGAGTGTGCTGGAGAGGTCATCAGGCTTACAGTTCGCGTAGATCTGCAGGTCGTCGGCATAGAGCATGTGTTTACAATTTTTAATAACACTAGGTAGCTCCCAGATATACAACGCGAACAACGTGGGTCCTAATATGAATCCCTGCGGAACACCGGACGTAACCGGTGAGAAGGATGACGTCCGTCCATCCAGGTCGAGGGTAGCCTGGGCCCGGCCGCGGAGGTAGGACGCAAACCACCTGCGCGCTGAGACAGAAAAGCCGGCGGAGTGCATAGCTAGCAGTAATTTGTCATGACATATGGAATCGAATGCTCTGGAGAAACCGAAAAAAAAAACGCGATAGAAATCATTCTTGCATCCGCTGCCGCCCGAACATCATCAATGACTCGGATCAGGGCTGTCTGAATGCTGTGACCAGACCGGTACGCCGACTGAAATAGGTCAAGAGTTTTGGAAAGAGCACAGAGAAGCGAAATTGGTCGGATGTCAGACAAGGAGGAAGGGCAAGCTGAGCCCTTAGGAATGGGTCGTATGAAGAATTTTTTCCACTCTGAAGGGAAGGATGAGTTTAAGAGGGATTGGTTGTATAAATCAAGTAGGAGTGGGAACAAGAAGCATAGACCACGAAGGATGTGATCCCACAAAAAGCCGTCAGGGCCCATTGCACGCGGAGCACCGACAGTGACAGCGTCCATGAGGTGGCGAGGTTCAATGTGCTTCAAATAGAACCTATCATCACTGAACGGGGTGTGGTCATCTAGGATTTCATAAGGCGAAGAGCCGTAATTGTGCGAATGAAAGGCCTGACAAAAATGCGAGTTAACCTAGTCAAGATCACTACTCAAGCCAGGAGAGACGTAAGTGGGTTTGGCGATCCCTAAACTGCGGAGTTCGGCTCAAACCGTACGCAACCCCTGGTCGTTACTGATAACCGAGCGCCAGTAAACGTTTTTCGTGCGTTTGATGAGAGTCTGAGCATTATTTCTAAGCGCGCGGTAGCCATTGAAGTCAGAGCGCGATTCCGAGCGAACACAGGTTCGGTGTAGCCTGTTGCGTTCCTTGATAACAGTTTTAATGTCAGCAGATAGCCACGGAGCAGGATCACGACGTGGGGCAAACGTGCGCAAGGGTGCGGTATTATCAAAGGTGTCCTTGAGAGCTTGGTTGAGACAGACCTATTTGCCATCAACCGAGAACTCAGACCCAAAAGATGACCAATCATGAAGCTCAAGCCGCGCGATAAGGTCGCTTTCAGAGGTGACGCCGAAGTGTCTATAAGTCACCGTGCGCCTAGGAGGCGAAGGGATCTTGAGCCTATAGGAGATCCAGATCAGATCATGTGCCGATAAGAACAGGACGGACGCCTGGCCAAACGCAGTAACCTTGCCAGAGTGATCGACAACGTACAGATCCAACCAAGTGTGTGAGTCGCGAAAATGATGCGTAGCAGAGTGCTGGACAAGATGCAGGTCATTGCTGGCAATAAACGAATACAAATAAGAGCTGTCGAATAAAGACGCAAGTAGATCAGCGTTGAAGTCATCGGTGATAATAACATTTTGATATGAAGAGGCTAAGCAACCGAAAGAGGTCTCCAAGGAGGAGTGAAATCCAATGTGCGGTGGTTGATAAACTATAACCAGGAGCATTCGCGGAAGGCCAGCAACGCCGACATCGAGAAACAGACATTCTGGTTCCGAACAATATATATCCTCCGACTGAGCAATGATCCGAGCATTCATAGACGAGTGAACGTAGATCGCCACACCACCGCCTCCTCGACCAACGCGGTCCCGACGATACAGAGCATACCCTTCAAGGCCCACGAGAGTATAGGATACATGGGGTTTAATCCAAGACTCAGAAACGGTTATAATATGATAAAAGTTAGACCTGAAATATAGCCGAAACTCGCGAATATGAGCAATGATAGACTGAGCATTGACGTGGCACACACGAACCCCGAGGCCGCGCTAGACAAAGGGGAGGGACGTTGAGTTGATGGATGTCATGCCGGAATCTTAGCGAAGTCGTCAGGACGTTCAATCTTGATGGAGACAGAGGAGCCGTCTTTACGAATATAGATGGTTCTGTGGCGATCCCAGACCCGGAGATCACGGCGTGGCTTAGCAAAGACTCGAGACAGCAAGGAGTTTGATGTTGGTCGGAGAGAGCCTTTCGTTGATGTAGATACGCGATGCAGGCAAACCAGGATCAACTTCCGAGGCCAGCAACACCGGTTTCCTCCTTTTTTGGTCGATCTAGGTGTTCCGTATGGAGGTAGTAGCAAATCGAAGGACCAACGGAGGAGCACCCCCAGCTTTAGCTGGAAGGCGAAAGGAATCCACAACCTCCACAGGGTCGGAAACCACCCCAAGAGTGGTAGTAAGCTTAGAGATGTTCTGGACAATAGTCCAATCAGGGCAAGCCGGGAGGCCAGGGACGATAGCCTCAGTGCTAAGCTGCCGCTGGGAGAGTTGCTCCACCCGTGCATGAAGGTCAGCATTATTCTCAACGGAAGAGAAAGCCAGAGCAGCCACAGTGAAGCGATTGTCAATCCCATCGAGACGGATTGCAAACGAAGAGTTGCTCTCCTCAAGAGATAGGCAACGGGCAGAAAGAGCAAGATTTGACTCCTCAAGCGCAGTGCATCTTGAATTAACGACCGAAAGGTCATGCGACAACTGACTGATGGACGCAGAGATGTTTTGTGTGGTGTCAGACAGCTCGGCGACCATATTCTTGATGACGGGAAGTTCCTTAACATCGCGAAGTATCGTCGTCATCGCAAGGAGATTGGCCGACAGGGTGGACGAATCATCTACCATGCTAGCTTAAGTTGGCAGGAAGGAAGCCGGTGAAGGTGACACGGTAGTCCGGCAGTCAATGAGTGACGTCCTGGAGGAGCCCGATGAGGAGGGCGCAGAGTGCTCCTGCCACGGTCTTACATACAGGTCTTGCAACGAACGTGGTGGGGGTAGTCCCGCATATACCCGTATTCATAGTCCGTCCTTATCTCAAGGATGAAGGACGCCTTGATGAAGGCTTCTTTCAATCTTCAAGGCGTCCTTGTTTCATAGTCACACCTCAGCTCTCCCTTCCAGAAGGACGGTATATTTTAAGGACATGTAGTTGCCTATAGTGGCAGGACTGGCCGCCACCTCAATCCCTCTTTGTCTATTCGAGCGGCATTTTTTCAAAAAGTTTGGAATAGGGATCGCGTAGTCTATACTATAAGCCAAGCCAAGATACACCTCAAATTTTCTTTCCAGGTGTTGACCTTACGCAGTCCAGGTAAAATTATTAAAAAAAGACAGTGCGTATTTCTTTTACGTCTCGACCCTCATTGGGGTCATCTTTAGAAATGTTTTATTACTAGATAAACATGTATGAACTGTTGAACAATGATTGGTTAGATTATGTAAAAAATAGTAGGTCAAACCTAAAGCCATAGTTAATAGATCAGCTATGGCTCTTTTTAACTTTTTTCTAATCCTGCCTTTACATGTAACACACAACTCTTGTTGGTTTTACCTACTATTTTTTACACAATCTAATCAATAATTGTTCAACAGTTCATACATGTTTACCTAGTAATAAAACCTTTCTGAAGATGATCCCAATGAGGGTCGATACGTAAAAGAAATACGCATTATTGTTTTTTCTTAATTTTACCTAGGCTGCGTAAAGTCAACACCTGGAAAGAAAATTTAAGGTGTATCTTGGCTTGACTTATAGTATAGACTACGCGATCCCTATTTCAAACTTTTTGAAAAAATGTCGCTCGAATAGACAAAGAGGGACTGAGGTGGCGGCCAGTCCTGCCACTATAGGCAATTACATGTCCCTAAAATATACCGTCCTTCTGGAAGGGAGAGCTGAGTGTAACTATGAAACAAGGACGCCTTGAAGATTGAAGGAAGCCTTCATCAAGGCGTCCTTCATCCTTGAGATACGGACGGAGTATGAATACGGGTATAAGGCTTCTGAACATATGTTTCTTATATGTAGAAGCTTCACAGATTGATCCATCATTCAACAGACCAATCATACCCTTTTCAATATGGTTAATTATGGAGTCTACTTTTTTAATAACTTCTCGGTTAACTAGCTCTTTAAGGTTCACAATTGAGCTCATAGGCAGAGGGGTGACGGTAGTAGGATTCCGGTTGACTACAGGGTTTTTAGAAAGTTGTGTGGTCTGAAAGTGGCCAGCTTAATCGAAAAAAGAGATCGAATTACTTTCCTGGCCTCGTCCACAACGGTAAGGCTATGGATACTATCCAGGATTGGTCTTGAAGAAACTCCACATTTAAATCCTGCCCCCTTATATGAAATACTTTCTTCAGCCATTACACGTGACTTGTTTTTGTAGAGCTAAGCACGGACATCTAAAGGAATCGGCGCGATAATCATAGGCAGAGCAGTTAACGCAGTATTGTAACGCTAATCCAAACGTTATCAGCATGCCCCTCGCCGCAGTTGGCGCATCTTAGAGAACTCCTGCAATTAGAAGAGACGTGACCGAACCGTTAACAGGAGAAACACCAGATAACAGAACGAATGTAAGTTTTAATGGGGTATTCTACTAGTCAAATGTTAATGCTGTCCGGCAAGATGTCGCCAGCAAACACCAACTTAATAGCCGATGAAGAAACCCTTGAAACCTTGGACCCAGATGTATCTATAGTGGTATGAAAAATTCTTTCCAGTCTAATGACCTCCTCAGAGTTCGAGTCCTGAGACAAAGGAACGATACCCTCTCGGATACAGTCAAGGGAAAGCTCAGGGTCCACGTTTCTGATCACATCCACTTTTGTAGTTCTAAAATCAAGAACGTAAGCCAACCATTCGTTACCAGAAGACTGAATGGAGTCCACGAAGTTGTTTGCACTCAAGAAAGAGTCAAAGGGTACAATTAATTTATCTAGACCATTTCTAGAGAAAGATAAGACGACTCATCCGGCGTCGAAGACGGAGAATCCCTAACTCTCTTTTTTCTCTTTAAGGTATCATTATCTGTCATCTCAGGGAGGCAGTCGGCAGGCTCTCGCTGAAGAATCAAGAGACAATAAAGAAGTTAGGGAAAAGACATATCCGTCTCAGTCCAGGTAGGTCAAGACGGTTCCACCTGTTTAATACAGTAGACCACACCGATATGAGGGCATGAAAAAGAGACAGGAGACGACATTACTTAGCTGCAATTGACCTCCCAATGAAATCTTAGAAATTGTGAGATAACTCAAGATCCTCCGAGAAGGGCAATGTAAGGTCACAATAGTCGGCTCCAAACTCCAGCTTCAAAAATGACTTGGAACTCCACTCCAATAGTAGTTCTTCCACTTCACAGTTTAGATAGAGACAAAAAGGATCTTTATTTGTAGATAAATAATTAAATACTTCCACCGGCTAGATCTTTACGCAGTAACTGTGAGGCATCAAATCTGTATATATTGAATAAAATGGCCTAAGAGCCAGGATGTAATGGATTAAGAAAGAACAGGCGAGACCCCGCTTTTACTGAATCGTATACAGGAAGCTAGACAGCGATTTACATCGCGCAACAGTCCGAACCCGAATCCCCTTGTTTCTCCCCGATACATATGAAATGTACAATATCATCGAATGTATGCATAATAGAATGCATGCGCTTCGTTCTTTACAAAATCTTACCAATCAAAAATTTTAAAACTGCACAGATATATTGAAATGCGACCTTCATTATTGTTGGATAATAAAGCATATGCCTTTGCTGCTTTTTACGAAAATAAACCAGTATGTTAAATTTTAAAAATTGACGTAGTTCTTCATTGATTTATTTAGTTATGTAATGTTACTATACTTCTCATGGAACTCGAGAAGTGTAAAATATATTCGTATATGATTTGTTATATTGTTGTTGTTGTTGATTTATGTTGTATATGATTTTATTTTGTACAGAGTAAGGAAGAGGCTTGCACAAAAACGATAGTTCGTCTTGTTTTTGTATACCTAATTTACGTATCGCTTTTCCATAATTTTATTGTTCTGTCGTTTTCTAAAGCCGCAGAGGCTATAATGTTGTCAGTCGGGTGACATGTCGTGCACAGCACTACGTCTGCAACATAAAAAGGCAAATATCAGCTGAAATGATTTTTAAATATAAAAAGAGTTGGCACTACAATTAAATATTTTTAACTAACCTGTGTGACCTTGTAATTTCTGTACAATTTCCTTTGTCTGGAGATTCCAAATGTAAACCATATTATCTTCTGATCCCGAGACGATCCACTGTTGCAAGAAAAAAATAATTCTCTATTTATTACAAGAAAATTAATATTAAAAAACAAGGATCGATTATTGTCATAAAAAGAGTTGCAACCACTCATTGGTAAAGACGGAGGATGAAACGAATTATTAGAAAATCGAATGACATCAAATCGAAAAGTGTATACCATAAAGTTTTCTGATAAAACAGCACAGTAATAACTAAGTATTCGACGTGTCGTTTCCAACCAAATTACAGCTCTCTAAATTATCCAGAATGTTCACTTTTGTGTGGGGGGGAGTGGGGGATTGAAAGACAAAAAATATTGTTTACCCGACTACGATAAAATGACCATATTCCATCCCTGCAACACGGGCGGAAAGTAATCAATTTTGACCAGAGGGGAAAAAAGTGATTTTGTGGGCAAAAAAGTGATTATTGCGGGAAGAAAAAAACTCTAAACAAAAGAAATAAAATGTAAACCTACACCTATACATATATTGTAGCGTTGTGTCAGTGCAGGCATAAAAATATGATTATTTTAAAAATAGTCGGGTAAAAAGTAATATATGCTACACGGAATGAGCGCGGATTTTCACCTCGTGCTCGAGCACCAATCCTCGCACTCGGCGAAAATCACGCAGTTTCCTCCCTGGTGGCATAATGTACTATTTCATCATGCGCTAAAGGAATATCCTGTATTTTACTATTTTATTCTAAGGACTATAACTTAACAATAATAATTTGTTTCTCTGAAAATTTGATTGGACAAAGCACAGCGACGCTGGATGTGCCATACCTTATGAGCTACCTTAAATGCCCTACCAGATATACTATATGCACCAAAAAATATTGCATTTGGACAAATTTTAGTGGTCTATAATTGTAGAATTTATCATGAGCAACATAAAAAATCTAAACTGTGAAGTCTGAAACATCAGAACTATTTAAACTTTTTAAATGCATTAACCGTTCAATTTTTATTGCAATTATTTATTACCTTTCCTCCAGTTACAGAGAAGTTGGCAAATATACAATACTTCTCATTGCGGTGTCCTGTGTACGTTTTAAGACATTTCCCTTTACTGTAATCCCAAAGTTTCAATGTGTTGTCCAGTGTAGCTGCCAATATGTATTTGCCGTTGGGAGAAAATTTAACAAACGACACTGGTGGATTATCATCATCTATTAACGTTTTTAAACATTGCCCAGAAGCTGTGTCCCAAATTCGACTAGAAATAAGAATACATATATTTAGATCAACTCTATTATAAAACTACGTTCGTTCTTTTTTTAAAATAAACTAGCAGGGGGGTTACATGTATTCACGAAACATAAATCTGCATGACAATAAAAACAAAGCATCTAAAAAAGGCTAAAGTGTTTTTGGAAAAATGTGATGTCACAGTAGTTACTGAAAATACTTGATTCCTAATGTTAATTAAATAGTAAATAACCTACCATAAACCATCATAGCTACTGGATACTATTAGAGAACCATCCCTGTTAAAGTGAACGGCACTCACAGGATCTGAATGTGCTGGTAATGTTTTCAAACACTTTCCTGTTCTCACATCCCAAATTCTGACACTTTCGTCGAACTGATATTTAAATAATAATTAATTAGGTATTATTTCTACATATTTCCAAATTGTAAAAGATATTTTGTTGTTTGTAAATCAGCTTACCGATCCAGAGACAATGAGATTAGATTGAGGATTAAAATTACAGCAAAATACATAATTACTGTGTCCCTTTAAAGTCTTTAAACATTTGCCCTAAAAAGAAACGTATAGTTATTTATGTTCACAAAATCACAAATGTGAATAAACTTTTAATGGACATATATTATTACACCAACAGAGCAATGTCTATTATTAACAATTGAATTTTTGAGCTCATTAAAGCTGGTTCTTTATACAGATACCAAAGATTATACACAGAGCTTTGATCAAAGTACCGACACCTGCATAAGGATTCAAGATTGTATTATACACTAGCTTTCTAATACTTCACTCTTTCAATAGTGTCTGAATAAAGCTGTTCAACACAGAATATCATTTTCTATTTTTATAAATACTTACTGAGCTTAGTTCCCAAATTTTAAGTGTTTTATCATCGGATGCAGAAACCAACAACCGGCTGTCACTTGACCAAGCAACATCAGATATTCCCAACTTGTGACCAGATATTGTTTTTTCAAATTTACCATCATACGCACCCCATATTTTTATAAGTTTATCAGCCGCTGTAAAGAAAAAAAAAAATTATATATGTAAACTTTGGTATTAAGTTATTTGAATAAGATCAGTTGACGTGTCTGTTATAATAATAATTCTATATTAACTATATTCATAACTTTCTTTAGTTATTAAATTTATATAAGGAGAAAAATATATTAGTGTAACAGAGCACAAATATGATATAAAACAACTATATTAGTCCAAGCATTTATGCTAAATGTATTTAAATAATACAACAAACAATATAAAAATAGCTAAAATTTAATGAATACTCACATGAACTTGCTAACCACTCTCCATTTGGACTGAACTTAACAGAAGAGACAGCTTTTGTATGACCAGCAAGTGTATACTTCAAGGTATAATTAGGTTTCTGAAATTAATTAAGGTAATTATTATAAATCCAACATAGAGACTTCAAGAAATTCGTTTGGGTCTTGTAAATATTAAACTAAGAGCAAAATAACATTTTCTAACATACCACAGCTGAACTGCCCTTAGTGCCACTAGTGGGAGTGCTCATAGAATTATTAACAGAGGTCTGATGCCCCGGTGATGGTCCCAAAGGTACCATTTTCACTTATATAGCACCGTCAACACAATACCACAAATAAATTGATATAAGGTTATGTTATGTTATGATAAGTATATTCACACAATGCAGTTTACCACCCAACTTAAAAAGAATGCGAATTAATTATACGAGCACAAACACTATCACATAACAAATCACGCAAATCAATTTAATGAAATAGCTGTCAATCGGTTAAAAACATGAGTGACACTACGCGCGGATCTTTTATTGTTTCTAGCTACCTCGTCACACGAGATATCGAAATTGTTGTTTCGCGCCCTTTTAAAAATTACATCAATTAATTCAGTGCCGACTTCAAATTAATTTCTTGTTTGTTAATTCACAATAATTTTGGCAGGACGCATGAAACGTCTGGCAGTACCACGCCGGAAACATTCGCCAAGCGTGCCAGAATGAAATCCTAAACCGCCATTCCACTGTTTCTAACTTCCTTCCCATTATTCACCAGATTATCTTTTCACTTGTACATATATGTGTAGAATCTGTAGAAAGTGTCTAAAAAATGATTTTCCTAAGAACGAAACAAAGAAATCTATTGCGTAGTTAAATTGTTTAGGAAAAAATCTACAGATTTAATGCATTTTGTTAATTGTTATTTTGTAATATATGGTCAAATTTCTATTATAAAATACTAAAAATAATATAATTACTAAAAACATTTACTTAATCTGTAAATACTTTAATGCCCACAAAAATTAAAATAAAAAATTGTTTAATATCAAGGTCCAAGAATACAGTACACTACAATAGTAATTTACTTTCCATGAAAATATAATATTATGCTCAGTGGATACAAGTAGCTTCAAAACTGTTTGCATGACTGCATAAACTATTACTATTTTTATACAAAAATACCAGTCTAAGTTATAAGAATATTTAGCATTCTACCTGTAATACTTCATAATCAACATAGTTCATACAAGTAAAAATATAATATTTATCAATTTATTTATAACTGTGTATTTTAATTCTCCAGATTGTCTAATTGTTTCTGTAGAATTGCAATTCTCATTTTCTTTTCTTCAAGGGCATAATTGTTAAATATTCTCTTGTATCTTTCTTCTTCTTTAAGCAATGCCATTCTAGCGTCATGTTCTTGTAATTGTAATTCAAATCTAATGGTCCACTGCTTTTTATGGAGCTCAAGTAAAGACTCGGCACATGATTGTTTCTCTGTAGTTTCATTTGCTCGAGACTCAGATAAAGAAACAGCCATGACTGTCTGGGTTGTATCTAGTATATCTCTATCTATTTCCATTTGATGTTGTTCTCTAAAATATGTATAAATGACTATAAATTCAAAAAAAATTAAGTTATAAAATATGGATAAAATAAAAACTTACTGGTGGATAGGATTAATGGTGCTTTTATTAATTTTTTGCTTCTTTTTGGATATTGATGTCAGATTTTTGGTGTATCCTTGCAATTGCTATTAATAAAGAGTTATCTAATTAATCAAATCTAATATTATATACTTCATTATATTATTCTATTGTAATACAAACACATTCATGAAAACACTTGTTGGCCATCTTTGATTCCTCGGAACATAATTTTGCTATCACAAAGTCTATTTTATCTGGCATAGTCTGTGACTTCTTACTATCACTTCCTTTATAATGTTCCTCCCATGTCGTGACTTTATATTTAGCTTTGTATTTCAATGTTTTATAAAGTAGTCGTAATTCCTTCCAAGAATGGCTAAACCCCATAGACAACAGAGTATTGGAAAGTTCTATCCACTTCTTCTTTCTTTGTAGCCGCATTGTCCCACATTTGCATGTATCTTCTATTATATGTTTGTTATCTTGGACAAAGTTCACAAGACATAGTTTCTCCTTTTCAGAATATTTTCTATTCTTACGTCTTGTCACTGGTATTTAAAATAATTTATATTAAAAGATTTTGTAATACAAAATATAGAATAATATTATATCATAACAAACACAACTTTACTAAAAGAAACAATAATTAATCACATGCAAAATGTAATGTATATGAAAACGATTTCCCTAATGATATACTAATCAACTTACTTATCACTAGTATACTTATTTCACGTATATTATCTTTCCTTCCCTATGGCTTCTTTTTCTTAAGCTCAATTTAATTTCACGATGACCTTTTTCAAATGACTCCTTCCTTAACGTTTTTCAAATGTATGAGAACATGGAGTTTGATTCGCAGGCATAAGTACAGAGGGCATTATACACTCAACGATGTTAGAGCACAGATATAGAAAAGACATAGATGTAGCATAAACTGATATTGTCTGCGAGGGGCGTGAGGCAAAATGAGGGGGGGGAGTTCGCTGCATAACCAATCAAATTCAAGCTGACCCCTCCCTTACTGTGCCTTAACATGATTGGTACTACCGTTTTTACGTAGCACTTTAACATCACTGCGCTTGCTTCCAATAGTAACCAATCACAAGTAGGCACAGTCTAACTCGGCACCCCTCCCTGGACGGCTTGCACACCGCAGGGTTATGCTACATCTATGTCTTTTCTATATCTATAGTAGGTCCACGAATTCGGTGTGGTTTTTTGACAGATCGAAACCTATGAAATCCGTAGCCTGCAACACGTGCTTTCATGAAGCCTGCACCAGTAATTTCTTCTAAGAGCATGTCATGCTTTAATTTATACTTTTGCTCTTGTATAGTAAGAAGAATAAGATATAATTACACACCAAACTGCTGCATAATTGTTTGATATAATGAAATTGCGGTATCAATATTACGAAAATATTTTCTACCAGTAATGTTAGCAGTAATAGAATGACTGCAAAGAAAATCCAGTGCCGTCTCTGGCCGTGGTAGCCATATGACACATGTATGTTCCATGTTCATGAATGCATATAATTCCGTCCACAGCATGAAGTAATAACTTTAAAAAAATGTTTTCTAATAAAAATATGATTAGTATAACATAGAATATGTAGGAGAAAGTTTCTAGGAAACAAAATGTTTTAGATCTTTAAGGAACCCTTTTCTAATACGTCAATGTTCTAAAATGAAGTGCCGTAGCACATTTTACTGCGCCCGTTAAAGTTGTGCGTGTACAAATTTATGAAATCAAATATATGATCACTTTATTTACAGATGTGAATTAATAATAAAACTTAAACATTTATTTCAATTATTTTGACAGACTGACGATAAGAACTTTAACTCTACGTACACTTTTTGATCACCTCGCGTGTTGTTTAAAATCATAGATCGACCCGTATTGGTGAGGGGTGGGGATAGAGGGTTGAACGCATAGTAAAACCGTTGCAAAATCGCAGTCCAAGCATTGGAATCTGCTTAGTAGGTAATGAAGTCATGTTTTAAGAAAAATTATGTATTACTATTTTCAATGTAGTATACTTAACTCTATATACGTAATTCAGGTAAATATCTTATTTCTTAATGCTTTCATACGACTAGCTAACATAAAAAGGCAGAAAATGTATTTTCACAGCTAAGATTCCGCTGCTCGGTTCCCGCTTCCCGGTGCTTTCGGTCTGAATGAACCCTTAAAGGCATGATCACAGCTTACAATTAGTCGGACTATTTAGGAAACTACACTCTTGATTGGTCAATCAGGACTCTAATTTTTTAGCCATCTCATAAAGCTATAAAGATGAAATAGAGCTATTTTTTTACTAATAGCTGTAAGTTATGAAGCAATTTTTTTTAAGAGTTGGGAGTAAATTATGAACATCCCCTATAACTTCTCCATCATCGCCTTGCCTACCGCAGGGTAATAGGCATTCAAATATCATTATTTTTTAGATGGTCTTATTTTTTTTTATTTTAAAACTATTACTTCCCTTATTTTAAAGATTCATTAAAAAATTATTCTAATTGGTTGAAAAAATCCCTTACCTTGATTATATAATAAAAAAAAAAATTATGGACCAATACATTTTTACATATACACACATATTACTTACCCTAATACTTTCGTTTTACGTATTATAATTTATTATAGACATTACATTTGAATATCTGATGCATGTCCAGACAGACTTCAGGTATAGGGACGTTATTTATTAATAAATTAATTAATCTTTCATCCAATAAATTTTTATTGTATTCTCGTATGACTTCCCATGCGCTGCATATACAGAATCCAATGATGTAACGTAAAGAGCAATGTGCACTTGCTTCACTGGCAGCCGAGTTGCAATGGGCCGAAAGACGATAGATGGACAAAATGAGGAATTATGCTTCAGCTTCCTCGAGCTTCTTCAGGAAGGACGCCTTCTTCTGAGCAACACGATTCTTGCGCTCAGAGAGCGACAACTTTGCACGGTTCCAACGTTTCTTTATTGGTTCCTTCGTTCTGGTTACCTTCTGGTGTTCAGGGTTGGCTCGAATTGCCTCATGGGCCTTCTTGTAGATGCTTTCAATCTATTTGACACAAAATGAAAGAGGTAAATAAACGATTTTTAAACACCTCTTAAAAAGTACCATAATTTTGGGAAAGTAAATGTAACAAAGATCAGCTAAGAAAACATTCAATAGAATATGTTTCATATTTATATCGACCCATGTATTGTTGTGGTCCAACTGCGACGCTACCAGACAGCTTAAATTCTGCCAGCAATTATAAGTTGGACGAATATATTCTGAATATTTTATTTCATGTTTCAAGAACCAATATATAGTGGATACTCACTGCGGCGGCGGTGATTCCATTTTTGATGTACTGAGAAAACTGACGTTTGAAAACGTCATCGTCCTCTTCCTCCAAAGTTCGCATATAGTTGGCAACATGCTGGGCGAAAATATGCTGCCGATGAACATCGGCATTAAAAGACTTAGACTCATTGTCATAGCCAGGGAACCTTTTAGTACTGTTTAGAAGAAAATGTACCATTAAGAACGGATCTTTGTGAGACAACGAAATATTGAATCTTGAAAGAGTTTCAGAGACACTTTATAATCATATAATGCCTGTGTTCAGTTTCCTTTTGCTTCAGCAAAACGCGAAACAAAGATTCGACTTCACGATGGCTCAGATGACGCGCATGTGTCAAAAATTCATCATGAATTAATTTATAGAAATCAAATTAGATTGCAATAAAATGAATTATAATGAATACCTATGAGGGATGTTCAAGCCACCATCGACGGCACCCTTCATGGCTCCAAATACACGAGCGCCAGTAGTTGTGCGCATCAGACCAGTGTCCAGGTAACACCTGAATGCTCCTGGGCCATCATCGAGTTCTTCTACATTATATTCATCACCAGTCACTTCAGTAGTGCCAGTATATAATGTGTCCAGGCCCAATTTCTTCAGGAGCTATTGATATAAGATACAGATATTAGAATTGTACTTATGTATGCTTTTAGTAATTATCCGATTTTATTTTAACTTCACTGATCAGATTGTTTGATACATTAGGGAACAATTTTTTTTTCTTCATGTGTGTATCAAAGCGAGCTGAGTGGATCATCATATAGTGAAGCATTAACATCCATACAATGAATTCATTGCACACTGACAAGGAACATCACTTTAATGTCCGCCTCCGATTTTAATGAAATAACTATGTTGTAGCACTTGAAAATTTAAGTGACACGTGTTTTTTTTTATCGGCGGAAAAACGGTTTTAGTGCGTGCGATTTTCATTGAAGATTATAATTATATATCTGTGAATTGGCATAGGTTTAGTGATTTTTATATGTGAATGAAGTATTTAAAGGGGAAAAAAAATTGCGAGAAGTGAGACTCGAACCAATGACCCCACGATTTCTAGGCTCAATCGTTACCCGGTGAGCTACGCGGTCTATTCCAATACTGTAATATATTTGGATATCTAAGTTAGCTAAAGTATTTGGTTACTTCTAGTATCTTTTTTCTTTTCGCTTAACTACTTACGTCATTCAAATATAAAAATCACTAAATCTATGCCAATTCACAGATATATAATTATAATCTTTAATGAAAATCATACGTTTTATTCTTCTAATTCGCGAGAAGTGGTCCTATATGGGAATTTATGTATCGGAATGCAGGGAGTAGTTTACCCCCTTAAACGTGTTTTCCTGCAAAAGAGCAAAAACTTGTAAACTATAATTTTACTTCCTCTTTCAAATAGTAAGTGTTTCATTAAATTCCATTTATAAGTTTTTTAAATAGAGTGAAAAAAAGAATACTCGAGGTATGGTTCACCCTCAAAAGACAATTTTTTTTTGAATGTCTAGGTGCACTTTACATTACTCGTGATGAGAAACATTTTAGTTTTGGTTTCATTGAAATTGGTCGACCCCTTCTAAGTGAAACTGTATTATCACCCCTCAACATGCTGAAGTTTGAGGGTTGATTTCACCCGCCCCCCTAAAACCGTTTTTCCTCCAATAAAATGAAACACGTGTCTCTTAGATTTTCAAGCGCTACAACATAGTTGACTTTCCTCAAAATCGGAGGGAGACACTAAAATTATGTTCCTTGTGAGTAATATAATATCAACTAAATATGAACACAAGCATAATTATAATGAATCTAAATGAACTTGCATCTAATAGGCAAAGTACTTTATAAGTAATAAAGTTTTAAATCATGTACTTACTCTTCTGGCGAGCAGAAGACCTGTGCAATATGCTGAGGCATAATTTGTCAGCCCAACTTTAATCCCATATTTGGGAAGTTCATGACTGTATGCTGCACATACGATTCTATCTCCCTCAATACGAGAGTATGCCACCTACTCAAAACAAAAATAATTATGTAAGTACATAAATTTTCAATATTCAATACAACATTTTTTGCACGTAATGAAATTCTTTTACAATAGTACTTATTATAAAAAATATTCAATTAATTACCTGGCAGGTGATATCTTTATTTGAGAGACGAACGATCAGTCTGTACTTAGGAGTGTTATATTTGTTCTTATCTTGTATGGTAAGACGTTTACGTGCATAATAATCAGTTTTACCCTCACGACGCCTTTTAAATTTTACTTGGTACCGTTTAAAGTATTGTTTATTTTTAACAACTTTCACAAAACCCTGCAAGTAGAAATCTTTTATTACCACATGGACATGAAAGTCATCATAGATATAAATATTTTATTTCTTTCACCAATCAGATTACAACAATGATTAGGGAACATTTGAGTTTCTTCAGTTCTGTATCAAAGCGAGCTGAGAATATCATCACATGGTAAAATCACTCATTATTATAATACAGACATATATTTAACTACACACTGTCTACATATAAAGATTTTAAAGATACATTTCTAAGCAAGAGAACATTTGGCATAACATCTTTTCACTAATTCGAATAACAAATAAGGATTTGGAGTTAGTGCCTCACATAAACATTTGATCCTTAACAAAATGTAATGGACGACGTGGTAAAATCTTTGTTGTATCATTTTAACCTGAACAAACTTCTATTAAGTAATTGCATATACGAACATTTAGCAGTCATATATAAGAATTTGCAAGACAAGAGTAATATTAAAATAACATCTTCATAAAATAAGTATCCTACGTTTAAAACTTTCAGACATATGGTGAACGAACACTGTAAGAATTCATGTGCTCGCGAACGCCATAACGTGTCTTATAATGCTTCACGAATCTATTTCCCAAAAATGCATCTCCAATTGTACCAAAATATTATATAGTCTTTAAAATAGAAAGCGCTATTTCGATAAGGGCTATATGTATATTTTTTAAATGTGTTTACTCACCATTTTTGAAGAAAATGAGAAAACGCCGCTACAGGAACCCGTTTCAACAAACGGCCCTAGTAGAAAAGAGAACCAGTTATTGCGCAAACGCAAGCGCCATGTATTTACAAACCTTCCGGTTTACATCTTGTAATGCAGGCATCCGGTATAGTCTCAGTAGTTCTGTACTTCGTTTGCAGATGACACTATTGTTGCAAGGTTTCTAGAGTCAGAGATGAGTGGGGAGATGCACAACGCTCCGGTTTTAGGCGATACCAAAAGCATGGCACTAAATCGTAGCGGCGAGTCCGGGAGTAGGATTTCGTGATCATCGCCTCTGTCGATGTTACAGATTTCGCGTAGGCGCGCGGGTCATGATCATCGTTCCAGCCGATATTGCAGTCAGCGAAATTAATGGATTGCTCGGTGGTGGGGAAAAAGTTGCCGCCCCTCAAAAACCGTTCTTGACAAACAGGCGGGGCAGCAAGGTCTTCCATCCAACCGAACCTTAAACATTTGTATGGACGTAATGCGCAAACAAATGTGTATATTCAAATAAATTTCAAAGTTATAAAAAATGCATAGAA
>NW_014333743.1:1576-1774 GCF_000341935.2 Cephus cinctus | reverse complement strand
GGACATTAAAAAATGAATGGCGAAATTCGTTGGTAAATGAAACGACAGAGAACAGTTCAAAGAGAAATTTTGAAATATCATAGATAAATATCTATAGAAAATTTAATTTAAAATTAAATGAACATCGTGGCTGCGTCAATAACCTGTCAAGATATACCGCTGCTGGTTACGGGTTCGATCCCCCATGAAGAACTCTTT
>NW_014333743.1:0-449 GCF_000341935.2 Cephus cinctus | reverse complement strand
ATAGAAATATTGGTTTTCACTCTTTACCTCTTATCATGCCGAAAATGAACATTAAAAAATGAATGGCGAAATTCGTTGGTAAATGAAACGACAGAGAACAGTTCAAAGAGAAATTTTGAAATATCATAGATAAATATCTATAGAAAATTTAATTTAAAATTAAATGAACATCGTGGCTGCGTCAATAACCTGTCAAGATATACCGCTGCTGGTTACGGGTTCGATCCCCCATGAAGAACTCTTTCTTCATCTTCTTTTTTTTTTAATTTACTACAAAAATTGTTCAAGGTTCCTCTCTTTTAACCTTTCTAGGTTGCCCAAACTTTATTTTAAGTTTATATATATTTTTTTAATTTTATCTATGACAAAATCGACTAATATTTTAAACGCCCGCTTGTGCCGCGCGATCGGCGACTTGAGCGATTGCGGATCCTCTCTCGCTGAGGGGT
>NW_014333742.1:0-1322 GCF_000341935.2 Cephus cinctus | reverse complement strand
GACGGACCTGAAATAAAATCATCTCGCTCGCCATGTGAATACGTCCTGAGCTTGTACACTAATCTTATTGAATATGGTGGCAATCAATTCAGAACCCTTGATTCCTACAGTGCATGTATCAATAAATTTTGCTCACATACAGCCGTTCATGAGATATTTGAGTCGAAACACAGGTACAAGAGATGCTTCGAGTAAAGAGTCTCCGCGGGCCGTGCCCCGTACGGCGGGTTGCCTGTACTTGGCGCGAGACTCGACCGAGTCTCTTGATATGTCCAAACTCAGTACTGCACTATTGCTTTCCATCTGCACACCTATTCAAGAAGTCTTCCTTTTTTGAAGCTCCCTTCACGATGATAGAACTGGACTCTGCTATCGAAAAACTCAAACGCGGCTCATCTCCAGGCCTTGACAGAATTAACAATGAAATCATTTATAGGTTCCTGTTACGATTGCTAAATCCGGAAAATCAAGCAATCATAAATGAAGTTTGTAATATAAGGGATGATTCGTTGGTTCAGTCTACTTTTACAGCACGTCCACGTGTTAATACAAGGCCTAACGAATTTTATGAATTGGAGTTGTGATAATTTCTCAAGATATGTCTCCGCGGATCTGGAAATATTCTATTTTTAAGTGATTCTTCAGTAGGTAAATCTTTTGGTAAACTTGAAAATTCTATAGGAATCAATTTCCACGGTAAGTATTGAATAGAATTGTTTTGTTCGTTAACTTGATATTCTATCGCGACAAGATCCTTTTGGCTCGTTGGTTTTGTTTGTTTTTGAGTATATGGTTTATTTAATTGTCTGAATATTTTACATAACTGAACTTTTCTACCACTTCGTTTAGGCATAAGTCTGTACTTACTCAGATTTTATATAAGAAGTATATTTGGAATTCCTTCAGTATCCGATCGAATCTCTAGTAGGATGTTCAGCGCAAATCAGTCCTATCCAAGTTCTGATGATGTATGGAATGTTGATCGAAGTTTCGATTTGTATTAATGATTTGGTAGGATAAGGTAGAGGCCCTAGATCCGGCTTCAGTTCTACCTTTTTAGAAATAGTAAGGATGGATAGAGGCCCTTCGTATACATCCAATAAATTGGTACATGAATCAGCGAACGTTTCTTCTTCCCGAGAGCCTACCTGTGACAAACGCCTATGTTACGCTGTTTCATGTTTTAATAGCATAAATAATATTTAGACGGATAAAGAAGGCATTACGGAAAACTACCAAAAACAAAAATGCACTTATAAATCTCGGGTATAATAATAATGATGAGCATATAAAAATGAACCAATTATTTTCTATAGTGAGAT
>NW_014333741.1:4641-5316 GCF_000341935.2 Cephus cinctus | reverse complement strand
TTGCGTCTTGTTTCCTTATAACTATTGAAGAACTACTTACCATGATGCTCCTGCCTGTATGACTATGAACGACCTGACGCTTCAGGCCCCAATGTGTATTGCTAGTCGCGCGATAGTTAGCAACATTGTTGCAGGCGCCCGCTCAGATTCGATCCGTCAGATTCCTAGACTGTTGTGTTGAAGTCGCCAGTACGTGATCTCAATAGACCGATATACTATTTTTCCCAATAATTGTTCTTTTCTCAATTTCTTTTACTTTCAGATATTTACACGCGTCATGTGTGTGTGAAATATAATGTAAAATAATTGTCGTAATCATCTTCAATGAAGAAACTTTATATTTGAGTGCAGAACTCATATTGTTAAGATTTTCTAATCGAAACCTTGATATCCTATTGCCATTCGTTTATACTTTAATTACTTAAATAGATCGTTTGCGTAATGTTGATATCGCTGATCGTAGTATAGGCCTAGTGGGGACCCGCTACGTTAAATAATGGGAACGCATCGACTGCGGCACCTCTTGGGTGACGTGGAAGCCCGCAGGTTGTCGTTGTTTATGCCTTTATTGTAATAAGATAAATAAATTAATTGGATATACTCTTTAATCTGTTAATCCCATTTGCAAAAGCACATTTTTTTTGTAAAAAGAAAGTGCTCTCCATAGAGGGGTCT
>NW_014333741.1:0-4493 GCF_000341935.2 Cephus cinctus | reverse complement strand
TAAAGAGTGAAAACCAATATTTCTATGCATTTTTTATAACTTTGAAATTTATTTGAATATACACATTTGTTTGCGCATTACGTCCATACAAATGTTTAGGGTTCGGTTGAACGGAAGACCTTACTGTTCCGCCTGTTTGACAAGAACGGTTTGTAAGGGGCGGCAACATTTTCCCCACCACCGAGCAATCCATTCATTTCACTGACTGTATATCGGCTGGAACGATGATCATGACCCGCGCGGCTACGCAAAATCTGTAATATCGACAGAGGCGATGATCACGAAATCCTACTCCCGGACTCGCCGCTACGATTTAGCGCCATGCTTTTGGTATCGCCTAAAACCGGAGCGTTGTGCATCTCCCCACTCATCTCTGCTGCGTTTATCCAAACCCAAGTGCCAGTGGTGCCAATTCTTGAAAATTAACGGCAATGGCAAGTTATGCCCACTGAACACTGAACTCTAACCATACTGGCATCCGTACGCCTGTATTCGGAGGTAACCCGTGGATATGAGGTTGTCCTAACTCACACGTGGATATAAGGTTGTCCTTTTCGAATTGGACTGCGCATATGATGTACAAGTCCTGCAAAAATGTTGTAACGCCGCATATTAGTGTCAGCCACGCCAGTACTAAAGTAAAAATTTATTAAAAATGTCCAGGTACTGTTGTGTAAATTCGTGTACATCGATATGGAGTCCTACCGCAGATTTATCTTTTTTTAAGTAAATATTTTCAAAAATTGCAAATAGTTTCCAATATTGTTTGCTAAAATCATGGCTTTATTACTAAAGTCATCCAGCTTAAACTGTTTTAGAGACTGTACAGTGTGTGATTGAGACAGACTTCTAACACCGTCTGTGTCCTTGCAATCTCTCTCTACTCGTCCCCACCACTGCCGTACGGAGTCCAGTATGGTTAGAGTTCAGTGGTTAGAGTCCCGTGCCACTGAATTAGAGTCCTTCGAGTAAGAATGGCGAAAGCGGTAACGCGTTTTGATTGGCGCAGTCGATTCGGGGCTAACCGGAAACCGAATTGAAAAAAAGGCGCGAATAACTTTATGACCAATTAATGGGAAAAATGAATGACAATGAATATTTTCATATTTACTATATTATTAGTTATTTAAAAATATTGACATAAAATAATATTCATTTGTTTTAAACACACTTTCCTTTTTACGAGATTTTGTGGAATCCAGAACATACGAAATCCTTTATTTGCAGAATTCGAGCAGTTCAATACGTAGCATCCACCTATTTCACTGTATCCTCAATTCAATTTTTTATAAACAACCTTCTCTATGTAAATTCGATGTTATCGAAACTTACATTTGATTACTCTGACTCACTACGCATCAGCTTTTTAACATAACATAACCTTTCTATGTTTTCCCCACTGTGTGAGCGTTCCATGTTGGATATAGTTCAGTGGTTATGCCGTACATCATGCCGATCACGCCCCAAAGTACGTTCTGAAATCATCGCTAGTACTACTAGTATCTTATATTCTTGTTTATTTGCATGAGTGAGACATGATCATACGAGCAGTGTTTGTTTATATGTTTGTGAGAAAAAAACAAACTCTTTAGTTTTACGATACTAAAAGTTATTTCCTCTTATTTCCGAAACGAACAACAACAAAAGACAATTCCTTTTAACAAAAAATGTTAATTATAACGACTACTCGTCTCTAACGTCGATTGAACATACAAAAATACTAGATTTTTTGCAAGACCCCATCGGTAAAGCAGATTGTGTGTTGTGATGGCTTGTTCAGTCATGGACTCTGGACAAGAACTCCAACAAAAAGTGTGACGTCCTCATCTGCACCAGTATCGTTTTCGCGGCAGATTCGACTGCGTGAATCTGGCAAGGTGGGTTCGTTAGCCACCAAAGCTCCGATGAGCACTCCAACGGTGTTCAGTCCTCTGTATATGTATACAGGGTGAACCACGAATCGTGATCAGTAGAGATTACTTTGTTATTAGCAGTCGGATCAAAAATGTTTTTATCAGCTTTTGCATGGTTTTAAGAGAGCTTTAACGTGATAGTGAAAAATTACTGGTCACCTCTTTTTTTAAATGTTTTTTCAAGGTTACCTTGAATTTTTGGCAACTGAACATATAATTTTTTACGCCTGTCTGTTAGAGGATTTCAAGACGAATTCGGCACATGTAAGGACATGAAATTTTTTTCATCTGGTTCGAAAGAAAATTAAAAAACTTTATATCAGAAGGAGAATCACAGCTACGCCGTTATTACGCAACCAATGTTGTTGACAAGTCAAAATTTACCAATCTTAATTATAGCGATGTTCAAAATGGTGTCCACGAGCTGCAATGCACTCGCGTAGACGGTGAACAAAAGATTGTTTTGCATTCTTTATGGCCTCTCCTCTACACTGATGGCGACTGAAGACGACAGAATGGATGCGTATAACGGCGTAGCTGTGATTATCCTTGTGATACAAAGTTTTTTAATGTTCTTTCGAACCAGATGAAAAAAATGTCATGTCCTTACATGTGCCGAATTCGTTTTGATATCCTCTAACAGACAGGCGTAAAAAATTATATGTTCAGTTGCCAAAAATTCAAGGTAACCTTGAAAAAACATTTAAAAAAAGAGTTGACGAGTAATTTTTCACTATCACGTTAAAGCTCTCTTGAAACCATGTAAAAGCTGATAAAAACATTTTCGATCGGACTGCTAATAACAAAGTAATCTCTACTGATCACGACTCGTGGTTCACCCTGTATATAAGTTGATTTCTGGTACAAAGATGTTATGGTTCTTCAAACTGTATAAAGGTATTAGAAATAAAAATGCAGGTTCTATTTGAGTGTATTATAACTAACTTTATTTACTTTAATTATAATGTAGTTTGGTCTAAATTAATCTACCTTAACTGAATCTAGCTAATTGACTCTACGATGTAGAATCGATGTACACTCTTCAAGGCCAGAAATCGAACTGAACTCTTGGATCCCAAGGGATATAGTCTTCCATACTTCTCATGCATGCATCCGCACTCATACAAATTCATATGTATGTACTACCCTTTGTGGAAGGTCACTGTGTGGCGTCTCGCTGTCCGGCCTCAAGATCGAGGGCCTTGTCTTACACACAAAGGGCTCATGCACACCATATCCTTAGTTTATTTGAAGAAGGACATGGACAGCGTCACCTCTCAACCGAACATTCCACTAGCCCGTTGATCCTCTCAAGTGACCCGATTTATTGCCAGGAGTGAGAGTTCCTATGAAACTCACTCGATTAGGATAACAATAAACTAATGACCCATGCCTACATTATTTGTGGCCCATATGTTTATGCACGTGTTGGGGCTAGAAAGCTTTCCCCGAATTGTTTAGAATAAACCTTATTAATACGTTAATGATAGACTGAGAATTTGAAAGCATTGAATTCTGATTTGGGGAAAGAAATCGTGATTCCATTTTAATCCATCATTTGAACTTGCCGCTCAATTCTAGTAAGATTATTCATCACTAGGCCGCGACATACAACAGTATTAACAGTGAATTTCAGAACGTATCCGTGATACCTCGCCCGGAAGACGGCTTTTCATTGGTCAAGCTAACTGAATTATCGGACAAATGTTAAACGAAAACATTTTATATTTGTTTCCACGCGCAACTGAGCTCCATCACAATTTTCAATTACCTTGTTCGTGACCATACAAAAAATAACGAATCGATTTCATTTGTAAATCAAAATCAGTTGAAAAACTTAAAAATTGTGCGGCCTTCTTCACAGCACTTCATTCTCCTAGCCCTTCCACTATTACAATCGTGACCACCAACAAATTCCGCATAAGATCATTACGAAAGCACATAGCCAAAAAAACTGGAGCCGTAAATTTAACAGTGAAATTTTTTTTGATTATCTAAAAAAACGGCTCCCCACAAAACTTTTTAATTAAACCATCAAAATAATAGAATAAATCAAAGTTCTATCAGAGATGAGTAGGGAGATTGCCAATGGGCCGATATTCTTGAAACCAATTTTATTTTGGAGTAAACGCGTCACCTGAGCGGAGGGCCGGCGAACCATACCCACGTTTTTGATTGGTTAAGCGTATGTATCAGACTACTCTAAGCAAACTCCAAACGTGTATAACAACTGAAATACAGTTTTCCCAATCTGTACGTCACGGTAACGAACCAGACCCACGTTTTTGATTGGTCAAGCGTATGTATCAGACTACTCTAAGCAAACTCCAAACGTGTATAACAACTGAAATACAGTTTTCCCAATCTGTACGTCACGGTAACTAAATATCATACGTGCATGGCAACGAGTCAACGTGCGAGAGTCTCGGGTTCGAGACCCGATTATTATTACTTTTTTTTATTCATGAACAATGCTTATTGAATCTATTAATTACCTTGGAATGTAGCAAATGCATGATTATATTATATTGTACTATATACATTTTATTATATTATACAGTCGTGTCTATTTTTATGCCG
>NW_014333740.1:1305-1994 GCF_000341935.2 Cephus cinctus | reverse complement strand
CCAGATCTACTACGGATAATCTGGCACTATTGTCATCTGAAGTGTACAATGGTTTCGCTGAGGGCGAATATACGGTTGCAGTGTTCCTCGATATTTTAAGCGCTTTCGACGAGGTCATTCCCTCCATCTTAATTAGTAAATTATGTTCTATAGGTATACCCGAACCCATTTGTCGTATTATTTATAATATTATCTCAGAAAGGAACGTCTTCTTCAAGATCAATGGTAACCTGACTGGCCCCAGGTCTGCTCACAAAGGCTTGCCACAAGGACTTACCCTTAGTCCCATCCTCTTTTCTTTATATATCAGGGAACTCAATAACTACCTTCATCCGAATTGTATTTCCACGCAATATGCTGACGATGCTCTCATCCTCTCGAAATCCAAAAACTTAGCCGACTGTCTCAATGCAGTTCAATCTAGTGTTTCTTCCATCTGCCAATACTTGGAAAGTTTAGGATTATACATCTCTCCATCTAAAACAAAATTAGTTATATTTTCTAAAAGAAGACGAGACTTCAACGACCATCATATCAGGATAGGCTCTGACCGCTCTGATATATGCTTCCAATGAGGCCACGTATCTAGGTTTGATCTTTGATAGGAAATTAACTTGGAACTCTCACCTTAGAAAAACCATTAAGAGATGCAATAGATCACTTAACATCTTCAAAGCCCTTAGGTCCAC
>NW_014333740.1:0-722 GCF_000341935.2 Cephus cinctus | reverse complement strand
TTAAAATGTTTCTCGCACTCTGCCCATCCTGTTACTCATCTTCTCTCGAATCTATTGTACCTCCCCTACAATGGCAAAACTTACCAGATCAAACATCATTTCATCCTCTATAAAGCCTTTGTCTCTGTCCGTAATTACAGTAAAGTTATCTATAACTCCCCCCATCCTCTCCCTTACCACTTTGACTATGAACTACAACACTTCGCTCCAAGTATTAGTTTAATGGAAGGTCTCTCCATCCAAAGCTCAAAAAATCCGAGTAAAGAGTTCGATAAATGCTTCAGTCAAATCCTTCATTTGTCACACGTCTTCTATACTGATGGCTCGAAAAATCCGGATGGCCCTTTTACAGGTTTTAGCGTCTACTGCCCGTTTCTCAATATATGTTTTCAAGCCAAAATAGCTACTCAAGCCTCGATATTTTCGGCGGAAGCCCTTGCAATTTATCATGCAACAAATTTTATCCTAGACAAGAAAATAGCAACGTCAATTATTTTTTCAGACTCACAAAGTGTCTTGAAAGCCCTGCAGTCATTTAATCTGAACGAATCTCACTCGTATTTCATATACTTGATCAAACAAAATCTAAGACAGGCCTCTTTAAACGAGCAGTCTATCCGTCTTTTTTGGATTCCGGGTCACTCGAATCTTCAAGGAAACGACACGGTTGATGTTCTCGCCAAAAAAGCTATCACAAACGGTACATTCTTAAACCACAGTCT
>NW_014333739.1:5091-6089 GCF_000341935.2 Cephus cinctus | reverse complement strand
CTCCGAACGCGAGAAGAGATTTGGCGCAAACCCTCAACGAAGTAGGAGCACACGAGTACGAACTCATAAACGCCCTACAATACCAGATCAGCGCGCTCACCAGACGCCTAGAACGGCTCGAACCCGAACGGGACCTGAGGAACAGGCCGAGCTTAAGGTGGCGACCGGAACCCGCAAGAGAAAGGCGAAGCATACCCTCGACCGTCGGACCACAACGGTTAGATATAGGGTTAGCGTTGAAAAACATCAAGACCTTCGATGGAAGCGACGCAAACGAATTAAATGGCTTCATAAGGTCATGCGAAACCGTGTTTAGAAGGGTTGCCGAAGTGAACCACGAACTTTTGCTGGAATTGGTGCTCAGCGGTAAGTTAAATGGGAAACCCTCCAGGGAGCTGAAGCACAAAACTATCACCGCCCTAGACGAATTAAAATACGAACTAGAGGCTCTGTATGGGCAGCGTAAATCGCTGTCTGCCCTACAAATGGAGTTCAATTACCTGAAGCAAAACCCTGGACAAGACGTCACCACGTACGCAACGAGAGTTGAAAAAATAACGGTAGATCTCGTGGAAAAACTGTGCGAGCTGATGCCCACAGAAAGGGATGCGCAAACGGTCGAAACCGTCACGCGCAAGTGCGCACAAGCAAACTTCGAAAACGGGCTGAACGGCCAGGTGCAGATCTTAGTGCGATCAAGAAATTATGAAACCCTTCATGAGTCGGTTGCTGGTGCCATCGAAATTAGCAGAATGGTGCAACCAAAAGGGACTACAACGGGACAGCCCCAAAACGCTAGGAGGTCCGTGCAGGGCCAAGCGGCAGGGGGAAAAACCTGTTACAACTGTGGTAACGTCGGGCACATGGCACGAGATTGCAGGCGTAAGTCGGGTCGCGTCAGCCTACCGGCACTACAACAAAATAAGGCCATTAACCAGGTCGATGTTGTCTGCACATACTGTAAACTCAAGGGTCACACTTGGAAAGAGTGTTGGAAA
>NW_014333739.1:1684-5081 GCF_000341935.2 Cephus cinctus | reverse complement strand
AGGTCCATGCAGGGCCAAGCGGCAGGGGGAAAAACCTGTTACAACTGTGGTAACGTCGGGCACATGGCACGAGATTGCAGGCGTAAGTCGGGTCGCGTCAGCCTACCGGCACTACAACAAAATAAGGCCATTAACCAGGTCGATGTTGTCTGCACATACTGTAAACTCAAGGGTCACACTTGGAAAGAGTGTCGGAAAAGGGCGAAGAGGAAACAAGAGAATGAACACAGATCGTTGCAAAATCCGCCCCGGCAAGACGTTGCCGATAGGCGGAATGCGCCCGATTCTAGTCAAACGTCCTCTCGCCGCGAAAGTACCGGTCAGCGAATCTTAGGTACTTTAAGCCTCAACACGCTCCTTACCGGGAAACAGGCAAGAGAATCTCGCCCGGGAAAGGAAAAAAAACCGAAGCGAACGATGCAACTATTTCAGGTAACCTTGCCTTCAAATACCGCATCCACAAGCGATTTCGACATCGCGTCGCCTCACACAGTCGGAGGAGTGATGACGCTGAAAGCCGACACCGGAGCGCAGTGCAGCATCATCCCGAAGCGAACGATGCAACTATTTCAGGTAACCTTGCCTTCACATACCGCATCCGCAAGCGATTTCGATATCGCGTCGCCTCACGCAGTCGGAGGAGTGTCGACGCTGAAGGCCGGCACCGGAGCGCAGTGCAGCATCATCAAAAAGAGCTGCCTGAAGCCGAATACCGTCATCCAAGATAGCGACATAGAATTACAGGGTGTGGCAGGTGAGAAATTCACGCCTTTGTGCAAGGCAGAAGTTGTCCTCGAAACCCCAGCCGTCGACGTGAAACACTGGTTTTACGTGGTACCAGACGAGGTACCGTTGACCGTAGACGGACTGCTGGGGATGGAATTCATCAAGGGACACAAGGCGGACATAATCAGCGGAGAAACCTTCAAGCTTTACGGCCATTGCATGCCTCTGGTAGATGGGAGTTCAAAAATGAAACTTCCTCCTAGAAGCGAGACTATCGCTTACGTAGCTACCACCAGCCGGAACGTCGGATTACTCGCAAAGTCCGAAGTCAGCACGGGCGTTATCATAGGCTCGTGCTTGACGCAGCCGAAAGGTAACAGCTGTGCAGTGAGCCTGGTCAACATGACCGAGTTAGAAGCGGAGGTGCAACGCCCGACCGTGAAACTCGAGCCGATGGATGCCCCCACTGAAGAAGGAGGTAATAAGGCCGAGACGTTGCGCGTAAGCGCTATAATCACGGAAAGAGGCGCCAGACGAATAGAGCGATTACAAAGTGAACCCGATCTGCCGCACCTCAACAGTGAGGAGAAAAGGGCCCTTGCAGGACTATTCAGCGAATATGAAGAGATATTCCATCTGCAAGGAGATAAACTCCCGTGTACCCACATGGTGGAACACAGAATCCCCCTAAAGGAAGGTGTGAGACCCACCAAAGTACACATGTACCGTCTGCCTGAATTCCACAAGAAAGAGGTCGAGAAACAAACGGCGGAAATGCTGGCCGACGGCATAATACAGCCCAGTAGGAGCCAGTGGAACGCCCCTTTGCTAGTAGTAGCAAAGAAGCCAGATGCAACGGGCGAGCGACGCATGCGAGTGGTGGTGGATTTCCGAAAGCTAAACGAAGCCACCATAGGAGACTCATACCCACTGCCCAACATCAACGAGATATTGGACCAGTTGGGAAAGGCACGATATTTTTCAACCTTAGACCTCGCCTCGGGATTTCATCAGATCCCGATGGCGAAAGAAGACAAGGAGAAAACGGCGTTCTCCACTCCGCAAGGGCATTTCGAGTACAACCGGATGCCCTTTGGCTTAAAAAATGCTCCCCCTACTTTTCAACGGCTAATGAACTCCGTACTAGCAGGACTCCAAGGGATAAAATGCTACGTCTATCTAGACGACATAGTGGTGTACGGAAAGAACCTAGACGAGCACAACACTCGCCTGAGAGAGGTGTTTCAGCGCCTGAAGGAAGCCAAACTGGCCATACAACCAGGTAAGTGCCAGTTCCTACGAAGGGAAACGCACTACCTAGGCCATATTATCTCGGAAGAAGGTGTGCGAGCGGATCCAGAGAAACTCGCAGCGGTCGCCTGAGAGAGGTGTTCCAGCGCCTGAAGGAAGCCAAACTGGCCATACAACCAGGTAAGTGCCAGTTCCTACGAAGGGAAACGCACTACCTAGGCTACATTATCTCGGAAGAAGGCGTGCGAGCGGATCCAGAGAAACTCACAGCGGTAAAAGAATTCCCCGTACCAAAAGATGTCAAGGGAGTTCAGTCCTTCTTGGGCTTGGCCGGATACTACAGGAAGTTCATCCGAGATTTCTCAAAAATTGCCAAGCCTCTCATCGAACTTATCCGGAAGGATACGAAGTTCGAATCGACCGCAATCCGAGATGCCGCGTTCGAAGAATTGAAAAAGGTACTGACATCAGCACCGATTTTACAATATCCGGACTTTGAGAAGCCTTTTATAGTGAGAATAGATGCGTCCGACAAGGCAATCGGCGCAATCTTGTCTCAGGGCAAGGTCGGAGAAGACCTGCCAATCTGCTACGCAAGCAGAACGCTGTCCAAAGCGGAGCTCAACTACACCACGACCGAAAAGGAGCTACTCGCCATCGTATGGGCGATAGCACAGTTCCGACCGTATATCTACGGCACCCGGTTCAAGGTCGTGACGGACCATCAGCCGCTGACTTGGCTGTTTGGAGTAAAGGACCCGGGCTCCCGACTCATGAGATGGAGAATTAAACTATCGGAACATGAGTTTGACGTGGAGTACAAGGCCGGGAAAAGAAACACTAACGCGGACGCGTTAAGTCGTATTTACGCTACGACAAGGGCTCAGAAGAAGGCGAGGGAAACCTCCGAGCCGAACGGCAGCCTAGGGCCAGAAGAAAGCGCGAAGGACTCTGAACGTCCCAGCACAAAGCTGTGCGGTTGGGGCAGAGATAGCGCAGAAATCCGTATGGAAAAAAGCTCGGAAGAGCAGAGCGAATGCTCATCGTCCTGCAAAGAAGAGAACAACAGTTCGAACGACGAACTTGACTATGGCAGCGGCGTAACCTGCCCCACGGTAGAAGACTGTGAGAAAATCGTTAAAGAATACCACGATGCTCCTCTAGGAGGGCACCAGGGCGTCAAGAGAACGCTACAACGTATTCGAATGAAGTACGACTGGCCAGGAATCCGAAGGGAACTGGAAGATTATATCTCCACGTGCCGTAAGTGCCAGGTGAACAAACTGCGTAAAAAAGGAAGGGTCCCAATGATAATAACGGACACACCCGAACGGGCCTTCGAAAAAGCAGCGGTCGACATAGTAGGACCGTTGCCAGAGACAGCATCCGGAAACAAGTACATACTTACCTTCCAGGATGC
>NW_014333739.1:0-932 GCF_000341935.2 Cephus cinctus | reverse complement strand
GTGTTCTGCTCCGTAGTTTTTTCCATCTAGGTGTTAAATGTGAAAGTTCAGACTGTTCAGGTGTTCCTCTCCGTAGTTACTTGTATTTAGATATCGGATATCCAGGGTGTTCAGGTGTTACGCTTCGTAGTTTCTTGTACCTAGGTGTTAGATGTGGAAGTTCAGAGTGTTCAAGTGTCCCTCTGCATAGTTTTCTGTGTTTAGGTTTCCCGTTCTGAATCGATCGGCACCAAGATCTATACAATTGCTGTACGAGATCAAGGCATATTGAAATAGCAAAGGAGATGATTTTAATTCAGTTCAGTCATCGTCGTCGTCTTCGTACCTCCAATTACTTTTTTAGATAACAGATGGCACTGATTACAACACGTAGTTGAGACTTGTGTCAAGTACAAGCAACCAGTGGTATAGCCAATGCGACGAGGTAAGTCATGTGACAGCGTTATTAATGGTGTCCTGCCTGTCGATGTCGTGTATTGAAGTAAGAGAGCACAGTGGGCGGTGACTGTTTACGTACATCAACCCATGAGTGTAAAAGAGAGAACACTACGATGCGAACGAGTCAAATTTTACGAGAGCAACACAAGCGTCATATTGTCGACTCGTTTGCACTAATGCTCTGCGGAAAGGATGTAACGAGTGACGATTTGGCGATTCGCTCATATCATCATACCCGCTCTGTTGCTTGCACGACCTGAGATACGTAAATAATTCTACCCACTGTCCTCTCTTTTACCATAGGGCATCTATAAGCTGAACACCATTAATGAGGCTTATGTCAGTGCACTTGCGTTTTGAATCAAAGAATAACAAATATTGTATTGATTTGTTAGAAATTGGGATTCTACTTTATGTTATAAGCTCTTGTTAAATTATAATATTGGATATACATGAATATGTTATTAACTATCAATTGCTGAAGCGAAACAATA
>NW_014333738.1:171311-171893 GCF_000341935.2 Cephus cinctus | reverse complement strand
GTAATTTATTTTCGATATTCTACAATTTTAATTCAATTTTTATCTACTCTGTATATTCTGCGATATTTTGATTTAGCCTCAATTTTATATTTTGAATAAACTTTGAAAATAATTTAAGATCCAATAAGATTTAATAGTATTTGGAAAGCTTTATTCAATTTTTCGAATTTTCAATGATTCTGTGCCAATCATTTTTGTCTTCTTCTCTCTTCCTTCTTCTTCTTATTCTTTTTTGCCTTTATGCCCTCATAGAAGGCCAATTACCAGGAAATCAATTCTCACTACCGGGCTTCTGTACGAATACTTTTGTCTTCATTTATCCAAATAAATATCTAGCATTCAATAAATGGAGAAACTATGTTCTCAGCACCCTCGGCTCAACATTGAAAGCACCTGCCATAGGTGTGTTCAAAAATGAACCATATTGTAAAAGTTAACAATCCGGCCAAGAGAAGATCAAATTTTACTTGTTATTTGAAGATTCTTGATAATGTAATGTTAGATGGTGCCAATTGAAATCTCCCTACTCATCTCTGGCTCACCGCTACCATTTCAGGGTAGTCAAAAGTCAAAGTAGTGGCG
>NW_014333738.1:147867-171200 GCF_000341935.2 Cephus cinctus | reverse complement strand
GGGGGGGGGGGGGGGGGGGCTAACTTTGTGGATGTCCTAAAGCATTTTGCATCTGGAGGATCACTTATTTTTAGTTCCGGGGAATGCCGCCAGACGGCGCCCTTAAGCATCTGCGGTAGTTCCAGAAAAATCCGCTAGTTAAGATTTAAATGTAGTTCATTCCCAGCTGCAATGCACACCAAAGGATACCTAAGTTGGAACAGATAAATTACAAGAACACAAGGGTACATTACTTTTCAAATACTTTTATTTTATCTACCCCTTTATGTAAGTCAAAGTGACTTGATCTACTACAATTCGCATACGATTTATTTTTTCATCTTTAATTTACTTAGAATATATATCATATTAAATTAATTGCTCGGTTTCTATATTCCATAGAAAAGATTAGGGTAATAGATTGATTTCACTTGCTTATATTTCTCGGCTCTCTGCCGTTCCTACTTCCTCGATCGTTTCTGATGAAATGCCGGCAGCGGCCATTATTTCTTTTCCCACCCATCTCCCACACTTTATTCCACACTCTGCTCGTTCCCGAATACATAATAAGCTCTGTTATCCATCTTGATTTAAAAAAAAAAAAAAAAAAAGTCCGCTCACAATTGCCATTATTGAGAAAAACAATCGGCCATTATTTTATATAATAAAATCGGCAATAATTACCCTGGTAGAGGACAGCGCAAAATTCTTTTCGTTCGCGGTTTACAGGCAAAAATTCGCATAACGCGTTATGCAATTTCAAGATGCATACCGAATAATTGCATAATATACAATTCTTCACGCTTTACGCGCCCATGATCGCCTCTAATGTTTTTTTTTTCTTCTTCTTTCGCGCAACTTTCTCAAAGCCCCGTTGGGACATTAATTACTTTAAAAACGAAGAATTTTATCTTCTCTCTTTCTCTGTCTTATCCTTTCCTCTTGGCTTGTCGTTCTCTTTCTTCCTCTTGCTAGGCAGATTGTCATACGTGACGAGTAATTAGTCTCGCCACTTGGGACAATAATTTACATACACCAAAAAAAGGGGGTATCGGTGATCTCTATTATTTTATACTAATGGAATTATTCTCGCTCTCTAAGTACTACGGTACGATACTATATTCTATATGTATGTCATCGTATTAAGTTATAGAGTCGATTTAGAATAGCTGTTGCGCAAGGATGGCACGATCTCGATCACGCATGGTGGACAAAATTGATCATAAACAATTCGACCGAACTGTATAAGAATAAATGAGAATGTGATCGTCGGAAAGAAAAGAAAGAAAGAAAAAAAAAAGTAACAATGTAAAATCTGTATGGTTACTCGTCCACCACTTTGAAAACTCGACTTTAACTACGAATCCCATCCCGAGGTGAACTATGTACAGTATGTTTATGACGTGTTCATCAGACACGGTTAACAAATCCCAAGAAAATAATTGCTAGGCCCTATTCTCCATTAATTCTATTTCTTTTCTTCTTTGCTCGGACTACTTTTCCACCGTGTCTCTCTCAGTCTCTATATTTTGTAATATTTTATTATTCCAAAAATTATCGTTTGAGCTAGAGAGTCATCAGCAATATCAAATCCAATATCCGTTCCCTTACCCTTTGTAATTCCTCGTTATCTTTTTAGTCCATTACGATTCGGCAGGCAGTTACGTGTCACGTGATATTTTACCAACATAAAGAAAATTCCTCATATTCGCAAGCGACCTGTCTTTGGCAATCAATAGAAACACAAAAATCTTTTACCGCGTCAAAAAATAATTCTCGAAACGAAATAGTAAAATGTTCTCCTTACGGCAACTTATTGCGCATGACGAAATCAAATTACCCGCCAATTTTATACCAAACAAAATTCAAAAGTCAACGTATCAAGCAACGTTGAATTCCATTCGTCTATATATATATATACACTTAAAAAGTCAGTCGCTCGCGCACGTTAGAAGGAAATTCATTGGCAAAGATACCACGTTAACCATTAATCGTATAGTCATTATAGAACTACGTACGTCATAAGACTCCTAAGTAAAAATGCAACATGGCGACCGCAACGTGTCGCCTCTAGCGCCGACTCTACGTACAATAATACAGCGGTTAAATTCTTGGATATGGTTGTTCACATTTTTATTAAAAGCCAGTGCGTATCACGGAAGCGTACCGTACGAGCATTCCCTGTCAATACTTTGATCGCGAAGACGTTGCGTAAGGGAATATACACCAAACGAATCGAAAAGAAAAGTCGAACGAACGAAAGGTTAGAGTCCGGTGAGTGAAGAAGATAAATTAACAACAACGAAAAATTCCACGAGTCAAAAACGTCAACGATCCAATCGCAAAAGAGTGACATAGAAATTAATCAAAATAATAATTCGTTTAAAGTAATTGTTTACCGGTAGTCGATATCCGCCATTAACTGTCAATGCCGCGCATGCGCGCTGCGCGCCGCTAGACGCGAACGCCTAAAAATACGTAATAAGGGGAGAGCATCGAATAATGGACAATCTTTAAGTGCATCTGGCTTCTTCCACGTAATAATACGTAAACATTACCTCTCGCGATAAAAATATATTATAAACTAGAGTAGTACTTATTCTTTTGACTAGCATGTCGTGTGCTTTTTTTTTCCTTTTTTTTACATCCAAAGTGATTCCCCAAAAATTGGCTCGCAGTGACAATACTTAGAATACGTCTGACAAGTAAAAGAGCGGGAAATTCAAAAAAACCCTCGCAGTTAGCTGTCATTCGCATTGACGCGATTGAGTTGGCTTGAATTTACACGAGGAGTTAAATTTAACCAACATATACAATTACAAAAGATTAATGTATACTGTCTGTTACGTTACTTATAATTAACCCCTAAGGTGCCGTCACGTAAAATCGTGGAAATAAAATTATACGCAACCCTTAAAAAGCTACACGTTTATCAATTAGACTAAAAGTAAACTTACGTCTCTAGCGCGTTAAATTACGTCTTACTAATTTAAGGTCTCTCCTGTCACTACAATGTCTTCAAGTCGATACGACGACCGCGTCGTCTACTATTGGCCAGCGAAGACCCACCCGCCAATTTTGGTCGCAAAATACGTCAAAACCTCTATTGGAAATCACTCGACGGTTATTCTAGTGTATCATACAGTAAATTCTCACGGTACTCGTTACAATTCATATGCTCACCCGCGCTAAGATGTTTGGTTCTATTTTTCTTTTTTTTTTTCTTAATACAAGAATTCGCACATGTCAATATGTCAATAAATGTCATATATGCGTCCTGGCGTGTCCGTAGTAGTCGCGAAATTTTTATCGCTACGTTTTTCAATATATATATATATATTACCCTTAGATTAAATTTACAATTAAATTTTATTAGCAGCTACGATTTCACGCACGCCAATTTTTTTTTTTCGAAAATCAAACGAAAAGAGTCCCGTTTAGAATTTGATTACAAATTTTTTTTTCAAATTCTCAGACATCGTTTTACATTCTGATTCGCATTAGTAAGTATGGTGAGAGTCACGTGGCCACATAAGGCTCTCTCAGAAAGCTGCTCTCGTTTCACAAGTTTCTTACAGTTTATTTTTCTTCACTCTTTTTCAATCCCTCCTTTACGCCTAATTCGAAAAAAAAGTACACGTCGGCCCGCAAGCCGCCCTAGAAACTCTATCCGACCCCACTCGTAGGTATAATGATAATAATACTAAAATGTTCCCATAGTAGTATGATATATGTGCTTCTTTTTTTCTTTCTCTTTCTTTTTGATTGGAATCTACCAGACGGAACGCTTAATCGAGCGTACATAGATAGATATAAATTAGTAATAGATTATACGGCTTTAAACATTTTTTCTTTCGTAACCACGTGATAAGACTTCTTTTTCCCTCATCGATTCCGCATAGAAAAGTGTCGCCGTAAAAGTGGCCGTGAACAAGTAAATGGAGAACATGCGGTATGCAAACACAAAATATACCCATACAATAAAAAACTATTCCAACGACTTCGAATGGACGTCTGGTGGACGAACAAATGTCTTTCGGATGTTTCATATTCTATGGATATATATATATATATATATATATATATGCATATATGGATATATATATATATATATAGTGATCAGCAGTCATGTCTAGTGTAATTAGATTTTGCTAATAATTATTACTGATAAGGATCGACGTGAATTAGTAATAAAAAAAAAAATGTCCCTTCTAATTCTTCATCTCCATAACTATTTTCAGTCTTGTGGGTAATACTAACTTTAATACTTGATTAGTTCTCTGTCCCCTTTACCCAGAAGCGTATGCGATACCTCAAAGCAGGGTGTGACATACGCAACAGATAGAAATAAACCTGAAAATTGACAACACCGTCGAATAATAACATTGCGGGTTCGATACGTGAAGTTTTCCAAAAAATCATCAAAAAAAAACAAAAAAACAAAAAAGCAATTCTTTACACTCGGCCACAATTAAAACTGTACTCTACGTCAATGCCACAGTCGTGAATTCTATATATATATTTTTTATGTTTTCACTGACTCCAAAACGTGCGTTATTGTCACAAATTTGACATATAGGGTGATCCTTGTATTTTGATATAGATTTGATTAGCGCCCGTATCGATCATTGATCGTCGTAACGAACGTATGCGCGTAAGCAAGGTAATGCCACGTGTGCGCGAGACGTGACAGTAGTATACATTTTTTGTCTTTCAATTATTTCATCAATTTTTCTCTCGTTCGTCGGCTTCGTCCAGTGCTATTGTTTAAGATTACAATTATACTATATAGAAGGGCGTTACGTCACCGCTTATTATTATTGCGCTCGATATCACTATTAAAATGACTTTCTCGTCTCGTTTTAGCCAACGTATGCACAATCAATCCGTCTCTCTTACTGGCTTCCTCCCTCTTTCTCGCTCTGTCTCTCTCACTCTCACTCTCCGTCGTTCACGTCTCACTCGCACTCTCGTGCACAAACTCCGCGTTAACGCTGAAGAGAAAGAAAAAGTAGATCAACCAACACGAACGAAGATACACGATGATAAACGAGAAGATATACTAATTTACTACTAGTAATACTAAAAGAACAGATAGTCAAGTGCACGTTTATTGAGGAATACTATTTTACGATCTTTTTCTTTTTTCTCTTTTTTTGCCCCCTTACTGTCCCACGCACGCTCAAAGAGAACGTCAGGGACAGGAGATAAAATTGTAAAGCATAAAAACGAAATGACAATATATTAGCTTGATCGATATTACGAACAATTATTTTCATCTACGACACTCGCCGCGAGAGTGCCTATAGCCTAAGACGCCCAAGTTAATTCGAACGAAGGACCCTGCACCATTCAAAGTAAAATAAATATTTTTGGCATTATAGTATATCTCTGTTAATTAATCGAACACGGCCCGATCAGCCACGCTGCATCGTTTGTCGCAATCGCGTGTAAAAAGCTCCGCGAGCTTTAAGTAAATACCTTTTTATGTTACAAAAATAATAATAACAATAAAATAGAGATACTGTGCTTTTTCTTTTCAAAATTCATTCGTTGCATCAAAATCCGCACAGTCTCTCGACGTGGGTATCCGGGTGAAATATGTTTCGGGCATTTTGTAAACTAATGTCAACGACGCAACAAAAGAGACTTCGTACGATTGCTTTGTCTACAGTAAAGTATAGAAAAATTTTTGTGACAAAGAGTTCGACTCCTTAAAAACGGTCTCGTGTTTCGCACGAGTGTACCGTGTTTTTTTTTAACCTTCATTTTTTGTTTCCTTGCCCCTGAAAGTTTTTCTTATCAAACTGGATTTCCTTGAAATCCACGTATCGCTATACGCGTTATCGAAGTCGATCGAATATCATGGAAAAAGCGATAAAAATATTTGAAAAGTAAACGCGGACCCATCGATATACGAGATGTTGCTTTATGTCCTTAGAAATTAATTATTTAAGTACAAAACCCTGTGATAACTATTCAAACTGAACAATTAGATTTTTTCATTCTTTTCGTTTATCTCGATTTAATAGAATGCAGATATCAGATAATAGCGTTTACCCGCTTAATCGCACAAGCAGTAGAGGCCCTTCGATGTAGCATTGAATCGCTTAAGCCTCCGTGCCAGAGCCCTTATACTTATGTAAAGTATACTCGTAAAAAATAAAAGGTATTCGAAAAACGATATACTCGTCAAAAGTATACGATGCACACGTCATTATCCTTTACTCTAGGGCAGGATTTCTTACTATACAACTATTATATTTCTTTTATTGAGCATATTTTAGAAATTGTTTGAATCGTTGTAGGAAGTGTTTGATTATTGACGTTGCTTTCACTATACTCTGGAACTCTAGTTCTCGCCAAACGTCTAGGATCATCCGTTTCGACGACAAGTACCGACAGAGCCTATCGTCGAGGCAGGAAGACACGAGGAGAATCAATATAAAAAGAATAAAGAATAAAGTTCATTAAAAGCTACTGACTTCCATAGGAATTAATTCTCGTATACCGTAAAGGTGAACTGTGAGAAAGAAAATTATAGGTTCAATAGAATATCAGTTGACAGCAGTTCACTTGGTACTTTGGATAGCTGCGATTTGACGTTTGGTACATGATATATGTATGTATAATAATACTCATTGAAGTCAGATGTCCGAGTATAGTGAAAGCAGTCATTATAGCCCCAGTTATCGGTTCTACCATTGAATACTCTTTATCCGTTGCGTTTGGAATTCCTAGGAACTTCTGGTTCTTCGCTTACTTTCCAGATAACGTATTATCATACTCAAGCTTGCTGGATCGAGGGTGTACCGTTATCTTTAGGTAGACCCTCGCTGGTCGAACGAAACTTTTTGTCGACCTCACTCACCTCAGGAAATAAAAAGTGTTCCCGGATTGGCTGAGGTTGCTCGTATGACGAGCCGCTCATGTAACCTGGCGACGGTGATTCGCTCTTCTCAAGGACAGGTGTAATGTTTGCGTAATTTCCTGCCGTTGTCGTCAGGCTGGTACGACCTTGCTCGACCAGAATACTACGATCTATTTTGTAATACTCTTTGCCACTACGAGGACGCAGAGTCGTGGTGACCGTCCTGCCTCCGAATCTGAAAATAAAAATTTCATGTCATTGCTTTTATATGGTATTATTTAATTGAGTATATCTTTATCTGAACTGATATGTGACTGTTATCGTTACCTGAGACTGTCCGGTGTGTCGGAGGAAGAGTGCGAGGAGAGTGACAGAGTCTCAATGTAATCGGACATGTCGGAAGTGCCACTGCTGGTACTGCGTGAGTCGATGTAAGGCGCACCGGAAGTGTCTCCAGGGCTGCTGAATCCTTTTGCAACCTTGGGCAAGCACGTGGGTATGTCTGCTTCGGCGGAGGATGATTTTGTAGGTATCTTGATCTTCTGAAATTGAAAGCTGAGCTCGCGCAGAGGATCGCTGGACTTTGATTTACGTGGTAGGCTGCTGTGATAGCAGACAGGTGGCGGGCTCTTCCGGTAAACGGAGATGACGTTGTGCTTCCTTGTGCTTGTTCCGTTGGATACCATTGATAACTCGAGATCCACCAGGTCGGCTGTTCTGTGACTGAGGGACCCAGTGGATACGCCGGAGTCATTGCTGCTCGAAGAGTCCCTGTTGTGCCCGGTCTTGGATGGAACCGACGAGGAGCGTCGTATCTTTATGGAAGATGGCTGCGAGGAGGCGACGGACGTCTCGGCGCTGTCCTGATTTATTTTAAGCTCGGAATCCATGCACGAGGTACGTCGCTGCTCCCTGTTAATTAGGGTGGCTTTGTCCGCCTCGCTGGAACATTTGTGAATGGTCATAGCTGACGGGAACGTGGGGCTTTCATCGTCGAGATAATGAGCAGACTCCGCGGAGTAGGATCTCTTCCTGATTAATATCCCGACGTTCCTCTTGGACTCGCCGCTCGCGTTGTCTAGGAACAGACGTCTCAAATAGGGACTGGACAGCATCGCCGAGCCAGGCACGCGATACTCGGAATCCGAACGTTTTCTATTTCCTTCGTTTAACGAGGAGCCTGACAGGGTCGGGTTGCTGGAGCTCTTCAGCCCGCTACAGATCCTATTCAGTATCTCCTTGGAGCAGGCATTGTGAGCTGGTTGCATTGGTAAGTAGCCAGGGAACGGTTTCTTTGGCGTAGACGTCTGTTTCTCTGGGTCCATTACCAGGTAATCATTCTCAGCATCCTTTACATGACCGCACTTATTGCAAACCTTTAGGCCGTCTTCATTCGTTGAATCCATTGTAGTGTCTTTCAACTGTTCAGCAAGCTTCTCTATCTCGTCTCTAGTAATACCGGTCTTTGCCAGAAGGTCCTTACTGTTCTCGTAATGTTCCAGAGACTGCGTAAAGTCCAGATTAGCATAGTTGGCTTGCTTCGATTCGGGCTGGGTGTCTATCACGGGATCCACGTTCTCATAGTTCCCAGAGCCACCGGCTGAAGCGCATTCACAATTCTCCTTGGTGCTTTCGCCATTTTCACTTTTCTTAGTCTTACTGGCAGTAGCGTAAATGGCAATTTCCCCATTGGCATTGACCACAGGCATCTTGCCCTCTCCCGAGAGTCTGACAGGATGAACGGTTACCCCGGTTGGTTCGATACCAGCTCCACGACGGCAATAAGGCAAAACAAAACCAGCCCAGCTCATCACGTTATGACACGGACAACCGGATGAACGTGGAGACTGAGGAGCAAGCTTTGCCGGGCATCCGCATTGCTGAAGTATCACGGCCTGAGGTACGTGAGGCGTATCATAATTGGGGTAGCTCTTGGGCAGTGCTAGACATTCTTTGATCTTCTTTGGGGTATCGTAGTATTGATCAGGCTGGTTAGCCTGCTCTATAGATACATGATGAGTCAGGATGCTCTTGGGTACGTCGTAATTCTCATATGGACCCGTGTTGGAAGCTGAACTGTTACGCGTCACTGACTGCTTCCGCTGGCACGTGCATAGCTGCTCGCTTGGCAATGGCATCGGTGGCTTCTTACCCTTCTTCATAGAGACGGACGGTTTTGGCGGTCTAGGTGGCGACACTAGCGGACTAGGCGACAGTCTGTGTCCACCCTGATTCTTAGACTGTGCGCAGTGACACTCGACCTGTTGCGAGCTGGAATAGTCGCTGTCGTGGCTACTGCTGCTGTACGAGGATAAAGACAGCCTGTCAAAGGCCCTCGGTTGCAAGTGACAGCCAAGATTATTTAAGGGCGGCGCTGGGCTACTTATTGTGCTGGCACCGGTGGTCGTGGCGGAGGTCGAGGATTTCGATATGGTGCCCAATTTACTGATGCAGCTGGCGCATCTCTCCAGTGCAGCAGTACTGTGCAGGGTCAGAGAACAGCTGCGCCATTCGCCAGGCTGATCGGTCAGCTCGGATACGGAGACTGTGTCACGGCAGCTGTAGTCCCCATCGATTTCTGTCTGTTGTCTGCTGCTCTCCGACGAGGACCAGTACGGGGAACTTTCGTTCTTACAGCTCTCGCAGTGCTCCTCGTAGGACGTCATCGTGTACACTGCCGACGGGAAGAAGTCACTGGCCCGGGTCTCGGACCGTGAAAACTGCCTGCGCGGACTCTCCTGAACTGACTGTTCCCTGCCGACTGGCCTTTTCCTCGTGGACAGTTTACCCTCCGCTGCCAGCTGTAACGTCTTCACGATCTCCTCGCCCTGGTCCGTTATCAAAACGTGGAGACCCTCTCCACGGCCACAACGGGAACCTCCCTCGAAGCAGAATCTACCCTCGACCACCCCATAGCGACGTAGATGAGCTATGTCCCATATCCCAACGAGTCTTGGCGGTACCCCAACGGTAATGCAAAATCGACGGTCCTGAACGTGAAGATGGGCTGGACCATTAGACAGCTTCGCCTTGGCCGGTGCGGTCGAGATCAAAATCAGAAACTGTTGATCTGCAAAGATGAAATAAATACCTCAGTTACCTAATTTTATTTTCTTATAAATATCTTCCTTCCACCTCAGCCTCCCGACCTACCTTCACCCAAATTACTCGATATCTTGACCTGCCACTGGATCAGCCGCTCTCTCGTGTCAAAGGCCAGGACCACCGTTACATCCTGACATATTATAGCAATGGTATTCGACTCCTTGTCGAGGGTGAACCCACTCTCGACCCCCAGGAAGTGCTGGAGGCTGAGTGACGCCTTGGTCTGGCTCTGCTTGTATCTGTCCTTACTATCGCCGTACAGCTGCAAGTGTAGACAATCTGAAAGCAATAGATTAGCCCATTAATAGATCCCTTAATTAGTCCCTATCTTTCATCTCGTTAACGTCCATCTACCCATAATCAACACGTTTCCTCATCCTAATTTACCAACCATAATACCATCCATCCAGCCACAATTTTAACCAAGGGTCAAACCTCAACTTTGACCCAGGATACCGCCATTGATTAATTGCATTTCCCACGTTCACGTTAAATCCCAAAGATAAGAGCCGATCGAAATTATTAAAACTTTCCAGCCATTACCTATATACCTACACGCATAGCCAAGCCAGAGCAGCCAGTCGAGTGGCTCTTGATAAAAGTTTACTCTGCCTCTGTAGAATCGCCATACAAAGTATAAAGACCTATAGGCGACTGACTATACAAACTTATTGATCCCCTTAACGAGTATTTTTTTTTTGTTCAACGTACGAATTTAGTTCGGGATAATTTATATACGCTGTAATAGTACGTAGCCTTACGCTGCACTTACACACGAGTCACTTTAGCCGGTAATGATACGTTATACCTAGACTCCTTTTTTTTTTTCTTCTTCTCTACCCCCTACCCATACCCCTCGCTGTATTTCTCTAGCTATTTCTTTACCGGCCTTCCCTTACCGCCATATGGCACTGACTTCCAGGAACGAATTCTTAGACTGAATTTCGTCCGACCCGATAACCGAGAGTATATTTCAGAGGGTCATGGTTTTAGTTAGGGCAGAAGAAAATGCGCTTCTTAAGTGACACGTGGGTTACGCTTTTTTTTTTCTTTTTTTTTTCACTACTCGTGTTACTTTTATCACTGGCATATGTCGAAATTAGCTAGACCGAGGGAATCCAGATTTAATGACGGTGGGACCGAACGGTATTAGGTAATAACGTGTGGTGGTAGTGTTACTTTAAAATAATATATATGCATATATAATATAGACTAACCTAAATAAACAACTAGTTCCAAACGACGTACAGAATGTTAAAATCTCCTAGCAACGCGTGACGTAGTCGCAGACCTAGTATACACGGGGCGACGGGCGAGCGTCGGCAATCGTTTGTTTTCACAGTAATTAGCCACGTTTCGTTGACGCAGGTAAACTCAGTTAGTATGACGAGGAGGCGCTGACGGAGAAAGATAAAAAAGAAATAATAATTAATGCCGGCCGAGTAACGTCATACGCCTTTGCACGGCTTTCAAAAGGCTCTTCCCGCCAGAAGTCGTTATTTCCCTTTTTATTTTTGAACTCTCAACGAGTCGACTCGTTCGCCCGAGCGTCCGTCGCGGATGCAGAAAACGAGACGCCGTGGTATTTACTACCGAGGCTATTATAATAATTATGCTTCCTGCGGGACGACGTATCGCCTCGCTTAATAGACCATTGTACCTGAGTGTACGTGAATTTGTGACAGGGACTGTACATTGTAATTATCACGTGCGGCATTATGCAAATGCACGGATCCTGCTGTTATCACTCGGTATGACTGTCTACGTATAATAATAATATTCAAAAACGAAAATACGTAGAAGGATTTTGGTAACAAAGTTTTGAGGTTAAATCGCCACCTTATATTTCCGGTTTAAATCATAATTCTGTATAGAAACGGCCGTGGCTCGCGGGATGTACGCGAAGCGTGATAAAAATTTGGATTCGACTTTACCTTAAAATCCAAATTTTTTTACGCTTATCAATCGATACGGTAAGAACGTTCTTCTTCTTATCTTTAAGACGGATTAATGACTGTTAACTGTAATTAGTCCTAGCGGTATTTAAGCGAAGTGGAAAAAATGTCTGCTGGAATATTTATATCGACGTGTGACTCTTAACGTGTGCATATTCACATATGGTAATGTTTGCCAGCGCGACAACCTTACGACCTAGGAATAAGAAAGGAGCCCGAATAAGTATGTGGTGTTATAAAGTTCAGGAGAAAAAAAAAAAACAAGACTGAAAAACGGAACTGGGCATCGCGATGGCTGGTTCCTTCCTCGAGACTGCGACTTCCTGTATAATTTTTTTTTCCCTTCTCTTCTGTTTATGTTAATATTATTTTTTTTCTTTAAATATTATATATGCAAATCACTCAGGCACGACGCATCCCCGTCTCTTAGAAACGGCTGTCATTCAGTCAAGTGTTTCTTTATTGTGTCTTCTTGATTTCTCTGTTCTTTGCATTGGTAATATAATACCAGCGTTTTAAATTGTAAATTAAGCCTTACCTGCAACCGGCGACAATTTTCTCATGACACACCATCTTGACTTCCACTGAAAAAGAAATTTATAATATATATATATAAGTTATATATCGGTTGCAATAACAATCACGTAAGAGATATTCGTTAAAGCACGTATATGGTATATCGGTCGAGTCGTTGTACGATAATTAACACTGTGAACGAGGCTTGAGGTTCACAGCAAAAAGTAAAAGAGCGACAATTATAAGTCAGATAAATTGGAACAGTGAAATGCTGCACTTTGTGTGTTTTTAGACAACGAGATAGTGAATACTTTTTTTTTTTTTTTTTTTTTTTTTTTTTTTTTTTTTTTTTTTTTTTTTTTTTTTTTTTTTTTTTTTTTTTTTTCATTTTGTTATCCGCAACCTTTTTCCTTGAACGTCGATATACCTGTACAGGTACATTCCCACCGGAACGTACAGTTATCTTTTAAGGTCGTAATCTTGGCGGTGGATAACCAATATTTTTGTAAAGCGATACTATCAATGTCCGCTATCTGTTACAACTGGTAGCAGTAACGGTTGCAAAGAGAAAATTGTTATCGGTAAAAAGATTTCCGAGAAATTGTCACTAAATAATTCATTGTGCTGTGCACGTAAAGTTCAGGCGCAGACGTCGAGAGCTTTCCAGAAAATGCCTATAAATTTATTCTTCAAGGTTTCACAATAAGGCATTGTCGTAATTCTAAGTACAATTATAATATTGTATTATGGCAACTGCCATTGTTGAACCCATGAACGATATAATTACATTCTATTTTTATAAAAGACCATTCATTCCCTGAGCTACAATTGGGGCATAAGTAAAGGTGCCTTATATCCCTTCTTAAACTTAAATACTACCTTCTTTTTCCTACAGCTGTACATACAGAGCCTCTACAAATGGCGGATGACTTTTTATTTAATCAACAGAGAATAAATTCAAGGACCCAGAATGCAACGAATTCAATGTCGCAATTACTTTTTTCCACGAACATGCCACTTTTTCTTCTTGGCACAATGACTTGTTATATTCTCAATACAATGCAATGCCGTGCTTGTACAATGTTTAACGCTTACATGAGAATAAAAGTTGGTATCCTTGAACGGATGCAGATAAAACGTTATTGCAGGTTGTAACCGTGCTGAAGTTATTTTGAAATATGCTTTGTAAAGAATTTTTGCAAAATTTCATCTGTGGTAAATTCGGGGAATCGACCTGAGGCTTATCTCAATCAGTCTAAGAAGCTGCGACTGATTAGACTAACGCTTTACGAGCAACTATTGAATATTATCTTGACTGAGATTAATTATGAGTCTCGAGCTAGCAGACATTTTCTTTATCAAAATCAGCAGAACTTGGCACGTTGCATCGAGGTAACATTGAGACTGTTGTTTACAATTCTTTTTGCAAATTCAACGTTAATGTTTGTCTTGCCATTTCTTCCCACCGTTCGACAAGCACGAGGTACATGCGGTTTGTTATTTATCAGGTATTTTGAGTCTGCCCCAATTTCGCTGACATTATGGTAAACATATCTAATATCGCAATATGCAAACGGCCGTAAAGAAGCGTACGCGCGCCGGATGAGAACTGGATGATAAATAAAAAAGACAAATGAAAGGCGTCAAGGGTGCTTGAAAGTTCGAACAATAAAAAGAAAATGTCACGCATTACTCCACATTTATTGGAGCGCGTTCCAGTTCTTTTTTCTCCTTCGAATTATCGTTCCCAATCGGTACTTAATGCCGGGCCATTAATACTGGGCTATCGGGTATAGAAAAATAGACGCGGGCTCAAATATCCCAGGCCCTATATTGCCCAATAGACATGTATCTTATTCTCCAAAGCTGATGGCATCACTTTCCCACTGGACAGGGTCCGACTTCAATTGATCTTAATTGATCCCGATAACGATTTTCAACTAGCCTTACATAATGTCTTCTGCAAAGTATCAAGTTCAGGTACGTGCGACCTGTTACAATAAAAAATAATTACAAGTGTGTCAGAGTGAACTGTCTGTAAAATAAAGAAAATAGAAACCTAGCTCCAAAGGAATCCTTGCTTCATTTCGCAAGACCAAGGAAAGACGTCGCGACGCCTGAGCCATTGAACCATTTACAACCATCCTTTTTCCCAGGAAGAATTGCACTAGTCAGACTCATTATACGCTGGTAGAAACTGTCAAAAATTTGTATTCCCCGTGCCTCTAGCTATTCGAATCGCTCGTTCGTTATTTTGCTATTGGAAAATATATGGATATACACACGGTAATAAACGAGCCAGGGTACGTACCTTCTTGCCGTCGCGAAATTTGACATTTCCCTCGATAATGCAATTGTTATCCACCATTGTAGAAGGCCGCCGATATTTCCCTGGCAGATGTTTTTCTCATAACTGGTCCACACTCCGGCACTAAAACCCCATACCGGTAAAATCAACCTCGTCGCGTTACTAGGATATACACCAAAAAACCCACCACTGTTCGTTTCACCGAGACGCACAACCCATACCCACAAATCACGCGGTAAAATCCATACCGAAATCCGTCGGCTCCCGAGCATCCATCTTGACTTGCTCTACTATCTGTACCCGAACTCGACCGTATTCCTCTACTATATCCCCGTGTGTTAAATGTACAGTGGCGTAGCTACTAGTCGTTTTACTTTGACTCCTTCCTTGTGACGCGACTATAGTCAATTGTGTATACTCTCGCGGCTATAGTGAATGGGCACTAACCGTCAACGCAGGCTTGAAACGAACGATAACCATTGGCTGCCTCTGTAGCCGTGGATTTTCCTGGACAAAACAATGTTTTTTTTTTAGGTTATAACCGTCCCTGATCGTTATTTACAGCGGCGATAGACGCTTTGTCTATTTTTTTGTATCTGGTAATTAACGATGGCTTCAGTCTTACTTTAATGCTTTCGCCTTTTTGTATTTTACCAGATTTCCTAGAAAATTCTATTTTACTTTTGCTTTCGGTCTCGTGTCGGGGTTACAGTTACCTGACGTACATTCGTCTTCGACTTCGTAGTATCACCGACAGATGGAGCCACGGTTTTTACACTCGCCGTGCCATCGGTTTTGCTTTATGGCGTATTTTTAACGAGATTGCTGTAAACTATTTGAAATATTGACGGGATACTGGATAGAGTCACACGGGAATTAAGATAGCTATGGGTTTTTTATTCCTTGTTTCATGTTATTTATGGGTTTTAGTTACAGCGGTGTAAATGAATGCTCGTAATGTCTCCGTTCTTTATATGTAATAAATATGACTTATACGAGGAAAAAGAATAGTTTTGTAATAATATTAATTTATGGACATTTTATTTTATTTGGTGTCCATAAAATAATTATATCCCATGAAAACTGAAGGCTGTAGTTATACGACAATATTATACGTACAACTCAATCATGGTGCATAATATACACTAACCTGAATCTTATCAAAATAAACAGCTCTTAAATGTACCATAAATGGCTCCATAACGTTGTACCACACGATATAAATATATACTTTAGCCTGTATTATGTGGAGCTTAAAAAAAACACGATACAACCCCATCGCAGTGTCGTTATAACATTAGACGCGGATGGCGCCACTAGTGCTGCAATTTCAAAGAACCGATTACCGACAGAACTTACAAGCTTAGAAGCTTCGGCTTTAATATAAATGGGCTAGACATACCCGTGGATTTTGTGTCGTGCGATTCTGATATACAGAATATCTGTATATAGCATTTCATTGGGTAAAGTCCATTTATATGTGTCTTGGATACCCTGGCAAGCGTGACATCATATCTCATAAGATGTCCGGTCTGTTTACCTTCTGAGTGAATGGTGGAAGCGTAAAAAAATTATGATAAATAAATAAAAAATGATTCAATATTTCGAGAAAAAAAAATTAATTTCCTTGCTTCATGTCACAATATATATATATTTATTTCAGAAATGAAAAAAAATACTGTTAAGAGTCCCGTGAGAATATCTTTGAGGAAACACGCCTCGTTTCTTGCTCTTGTTATTTCGTTTTCAGGAAATTAAAGGAATTAGAAGTCCTAAGGCGTATTCTCAAGCGAGCGGTACGTTAACGTGTATTTTTAAAAGGGCGACCGAGCCCATCACGATTCTATCTGCCGCGGCGAAATGGTACGTGAAATTAAAGCGGCCAGCACGTAAACGACAGTTACCAGTTGAAACTTTACCATCCCCCGTGCATTATTCACCAATGATCTTACGGCTGTTTCGTACGGGGATTGTTTGGTGGCGACGACCACCAAGCATTGCGGTTTCTCGCCTACGCGAAAATAAGGCCGTGTATACAAAGTAGCTGGAGCGATAATTTTTCATTACTCCGCTTTTAATATATATTCGTTAATCCCGCAAGAAGAAATATGACCGCGCGATAAATAAAGCAGTGTCAAAAAAATATTAAAGGCAAATATACGACAGTACGAAACTAGGCTAACACGAGAGATCAAGAGGTCGCTATGGGTAGAGTTATCGGCTCTGATTTTTACGTAACCTTCAAATATATTCACCTACAAGATTAGTCGAGTCACGTTGTATTTTTTTTTTCATAAATCCCAATAAATCGGATAAAAAAAAAATTGCGCGAATATTTAAAAAGAGAATTTTTTATTATATAAAACAGACTTGTAGCTCCGTATTAAAGAAAGTATGCAAATATTTTTTTTTTTTCAGTACCAATGTGTTTTGTATACATACCAAATATCTTGTGCATCCTGCTGCCAGGCTGACTCTGACCAGTGAGATAGAAAGCTCCGTTGCATAAGTCCAGCAAGACCGGATCCTCCTTTAGTAAAAGCAGTCTTCCAAGAGTTAAAGGCGCTGCGACGCTCATCTGGAGAAACTTGAACGAGAATTTTTACTGGTTCGCCAAGACGCAGCAGTCAGGAATCTTATGGATGAAATCATAAAGGGGATGTTATTGGTTAAAGTACGGTAAACCAACACGACCTATATAATACCTATATAAATAACGTACACCACATATATCCCATGTGCTGTTTATCCCATAGGATAAGCTGAAACGCACAAAAAAAAATATATCCAAGAAAATAACAGCGTTCATAGTTCGCGTGGTATCTTGGAATTTGCCACTACACCGATTTATCCCACAGCACGCTCCCGTGGAACCACCCTGAAATCAATCATTGTGAGCCATTTTTATTGCAACGGACGTTTAGCCTGATCCTAGACTATTATCGAAGAATACATGAAGAAAAGTTTGTTTTTTATTTCTCCTTATTTATTTTTTTTTCTTTCTAGAAAAATTTCGTTCGATAAACTTGGACGGACTTTATTTTTAGAATAGATTTTGAAGTTTTGTCATTTGCTCCTCAATCGTTTTGAAAATATTATTTCTTTGTTACGTTGGATTACTGTCTAGCACTTTCATACACTATATCGAACTGTCACGTAAAAACCACAAATTCACCAGTTCGAGTTTCCTTCCGACCGAGTAAAATGAAATTCTATGGGAGAATCATAGGAATCCACCGCAGAGATTTTATCAAGCACGAACTATAGTAACAGAAGACACGTGTAGACTTTTGAATGACATAAAAGCGACCTATGAATTTTCCAAAAGAAAAATAATGAATAAATTTTGTATCAGCATGGAAAAATTATTTTATAATTCTTTATAATCGAAATCATGCCATACATAGATATATATAGTATCTCGAAAGTCTTAAATATAAATGTTAACAATATTATAAAAGTAAAGAATCATTAGTGATTATTGATTGAATATAACTGAATAAATGCTCGATCGGCCTATACCGTGATTTTGCTACCACTAAGGAAATGTTGTTCCTTCGGAGAAAGGGGAACGGCAAGCAAGAAATACAGCTGCATGTCGATCCGCTTCATTCAGTACGTGATACTCATCGTCTGCATACGCGCAACAGCTTCGTCGGCCTAAGAAAAAATTTAGTGATTAATAAAATTTTTTTTTATAAATATCAATATTAATAAAAATGGTGAATTTATAATAAAAAAAAAAAAATTATCTTTCCTTCATTTCACTTACCGCCTATCAGTGCTCGACTCGCGCAAGGAAGTAATATTGCTAAAGAGTGCAGTGGGGTAACTGTGAGGCTGTGGAATTGTAAAAAATTCTTTGGATTTGCTATATAGATTGCTATATAGATTAGGAAATGACGTCATGAAAGTCCCTATGGTACTATAAATCGTGATAACAGTCGATTCCTTTCTATACGAAGCCTTAGGCACTGTGATATATATATTTCGATTGATATTGATATTACCAACCATAGAAAGATGGGTAAGAGACGATGAAACGATATTTAAAGTAAACAGGATAAAGTATAAAAAATAATAAAAATATAATTCAATTAAAAATCTTTATCATAAGAGAAAAGTTTCGAGGTTACAATTAACATTAAGATATTTATAAATAAATAATAATAATGGCCATCAAGACAAAATATTACGTGGTCGTGTCGTTATTGTTATTCGTAAAAATGTCAAAGGCCGGAAACGAGTCGAACATCCAACGTTTGAGCAAACCTCGGAAGGAATCGACGAAAGTGACAGCGCCTAACTTCAGCCCGAACGAGAGCTCGGCCGAGAGGAACGATACGAAAGATTCCCGATTGCCGTTGATAGAATTCAGCAAAAACAATCCGGAGCTCGATTGGAAGAACTATCTGAAGTTGGCAACGGTCGAGGAGGCGAAACAGCCGCGCCATCTGGACGTCGACTTTATGAACGAAAAGCTCGAGCCTAGCGGCAACAGCGTGAAGTGGCTCGCCGATCTCTACGACCCACTGAAATGGCTGAAAGCCCCGGGAAAACTCGTGGGCGATTGCAGGAAGGATATGGACTGGTTTCTTGGGAGTTTGAAAGAAGGCGAACTCTGGTCCGCGCGAAGTAAGTCGGCACCGTAAATCGTGATGTTTATGCGAACGCGCCTTGAGGCGTAGAAAGAGAAAAGCCCGTATAACACGTTATCCATCATTACGCAATAGACCAACCAATTAAAAGCCAGGATTTCAGGATAGCCAATTACCAAAACATAAATCGCGGCTGTTATTGAATTTCCATTAAAATCTAATTATTATTAAATTTAAAAAAAAAAAATTTAACAATAAAAAATTAATTGGCTATTTTACCATTAAATATTTGATGGACAATTTTTTGAATTTTTTTTTTATCATCTGATATTTTTTTTTTTCAACTATTCCTTTGTTATCGGCACTCTTGTCCCCGTGACAAAACTCAATCATGTTCAATAATTATTATTGATCCTATCGAATCTCGTTTATGTGCAACGTCCTTTGATCGTAAGACCGGTTTAATAACTTTTCTTTTAATAAGAGAAAATTGTCGTTTCCTCGGCAAACAACTAAATATAGATATACAATCCACGGTATAACTCGAGCAGCAACCACAGATTGCACTTTCTACTCGACAGTTGATTTTACGTACATTTTACGTAACTGGCAATGAACCTTCCATTATGGGAATTCGAGTGGGAATCCAAAACGCCTTTGTCCCTTGTAAATTCCTGTATCACACATACGAGAGAGTTAACGCGTTAAACTTTATCGTTAGACGGAATCCCATCTTAACGCCGAGGTCAATAGGTCAACCCGGTGTATCTTTCTGCAGGAAGAGTATACCTTTTTCTTGACCCCGTTAAAGCACTTTTCACAGTCTTCGCTTCAGCCTCAAACAGCTCGCGTCACGTAATTCGTAAATGGAGTCACGTATGTCGAAGTGACTAAATGAAGCACGTGACACGTGGAAAAATAACATGTCCAAAATTTTTTGAAAATCAAAAATTAAAATTTTCTTAATTTTCAAACGTGCCTGGGGTCAAAATCATTTTAACATTGGCAAATTTACGTTAAAATTTATTTATGATTTATTTTCCTTATCGTCGCTTGTTATCAGTCGACATATTTTTTTTTTTTCTCTTACAGTGTCAGATGCCAGTGGACGATACTCCTCTCAATTTTATTTCGGAAATGATTTCTGGCTGGGATCAAGTACCCTTTGTAAGGAGCTCAATGGTACGAACAGCGATGAGAATTTTGTCACCCCCGAAAACGTGCCACCCTATAGGGTACGCTTTCATGTAGCCAGGATGTACCTGACGTTACCAAGGGACGTAACGCCTTCGGTGAGTACTGACTTTCTGAAGTGAAATAAATGAAATTTCCTTTATGAGAACCTGAGTTCTCCCCTGAAATTGCCGGCGGTGAAATTTTTATAAAAACTTTGAGGTCCGAAATAAACATTTTCGAAGCTGCCACGAGGAACCTGAGAAACGTTGATGAATATTTGACAGCGTATCTCGCGCTAGTGAGAAAAGATGGTAGGAATAAAAGTGAATTAAAAAATTTTACCTCGAGACCAGCTTGAAAGTGTATGAAAGCATTGTTACATTAAAAACCCGGTATTTCCAAGTAACACGTATACTTGTCCAAAAGCGTATTTATGCAACTGTGAAACTGAATTGCCAATGTAAATAGGGGTTGAATTGGTTAAACAACGAAGGGTAGTTATTAATCCTAGATTCTTCTTTTTTCACCTTTAAGGGTCGACCGCGATTTGTCTTGATTTTCTTTAAAATTTTCGTTAGGGGTGCAACAGAGGGTAACTACACCCCCCATCCATTTACTTTTGAACTTCTGCTTTTGTTTTTCAATTATTATTTTTCATCCCTTTCTGTCTATCTTTTAGTTTATTCAATGTGTTTTTACATCTATTTTTCAATCTGTCTCACCATCTATATCATCCTACAAGGGATGTATCGATTATACGTCATAGGATAATTATAACCTCGACAAAGAATCTGTATAAATCTGTAAATGTATATAAGCACACACGAGGTTCGCTTATTCCATATAGTACATGTTTTTTTTTACGCTATTCCAGACCCTTTGATCTGAAAAAGATTAGGGAGTGGATCGGACGTGTGTAGCAGGTAGATTTAATGAAAGGTGCGCGCGCAGCATGGCATAAGGGGTGTATCGAGTGAAGGAACTAGGACGAAGGTGACGGATGAGAAGTCAAAATAAAAAAAGGAAATGACGAATAGCTGAGAAAGGTCTGAAAGAAAAAAAGAAAAATAATAATGCGAAGATGGTCGACCGAGTGAAAAATATTTGGCTCGAACGATGGTAGGGAGTAGCGTTGCGTGGTGAATTTTTTTTTTAAGGATTTATTTCCACCCTTATCTCTCGTCCCGCGTGTCCTCCCATTAACGAAATTCTTTACCAACATTCCTTTCTGTTCTCGACGACATACCCCTCGCCTGCCAAACACCTTTGAATTTTCCCGCCAACCTGCCTCATTTGCCGCGTCTAAGGTGTTACCGAAAACAACCACCTTTGAACCTAAATGTAACGTGCACAGTATCGGACGTATAAAGTTCTTCGTTACGTGTTACTTGTGCTCGATTCCTCAAAGGGGGATTCCCCTCTTTTTCTTTACCCAGTACTTTTTGCAGATTTATTTTTTTTTTCCCTGCAAAAAATCTCTTATACAAATGACCCACTTTTATTTGCAGACGCGACAAATTTTCTTGGGACTCTGCCTACCCGCAACGTGCCACCGGGACGACCTGATGTCCATGCTCAGGGCCAGTGCCGATAGGGTGGAAAAGGTTGGCAATACCACCCACCATGGATCAGGCCCCAAAATTCATATAGCATCCATCAAGTCGGTCCCAGCCAATGACTATACACCATGGACGGACCCAAAAGTCTGTATACTATCGTGAGTAAATTATTAATACCTATATATATACACATGCATAAACCTTAAGGCGGCCTCGTTCAAATCGATTCGACGGAATCGTCAAGCAAACTCCCCCTCGTTTCGAAAGCTGCCCGTAACTGCTGTATACGACGACTTCCGGATATCCGGGAACAACTTCCGCTTGCATTGGAACTTACGGAACCCGTTTACCCCTCTGACCTCCCCGCCACCAGTTTGACTTTGTCGACTGGATGCACTTTGAGAAAGTCGTCGGCTGACCTTTACCGCCACGAGCGACCGTTGAAAAATTGGCGGGATTTTCAAAATTTAAATTTGACAAATCCCACGGAAATTAATTTCCACGATTGCTCGGTGCTCGGAAAAACTTTTCAAAGTGGCAAAAATAATTTCCTAAATTTCCTAATTCGACCATTCGCAAAAATATCTACTGTACCGTATATGAGATACGTATTTGCAAGTCACTAGTCGTACGAGTACGCACGCGTGTAACACTTTCTGCACTTTCTTTCGACAGAATCGACCAAGCTGCACCTTGCGCAATGAACTACGTCATGCACTATCGAGTATACCTATAAGTGACATTTTACTTATTGTTAGCCTTACGATAAATTGCATATGGCGATCCAACGTTAATAATCCGTTTAACGGTAGGGCTTGGGGGGGGGGGGTGGCGGAGTTGAATAAAAAAATTCGACATTCCAAACACGGCGATTAAAAATCACAGTGTAGATATGTGATAATAAGAAAAAAAGTTACGACCCTTAAAAACAATTTTTGCCAATTCTCAAAATTCACCGTACTATAATTCCAGCCATCCCGCACCTTTTTTTAATTCTTATATTAATATCACAATCGCTCGATTTCACATACGTAACATATGTAACGTATGCGTCACGAGTGCGTTACTCTACGCGGCTTTCGCGGCTTTCACACCGAATCAATTTTTTCTTAAGTACAATGTGCACTGGTGGGTATGGATAGGCCGTATCTATATTGCACAATTTAACACGGTCACAACACCAGTAGCAACATAGTGGACACGCGTTATGTGGGATGCATTATGGATTAGTATATATATATATATATATATATATAAAGCTACAAA
>NW_014333738.1:118122-147795 GCF_000341935.2 Cephus cinctus | reverse complement strand
ATGTGGGATGCATTATGGATTAGGGTATGGATAGGCCGTATCTATATTGCACAATTTAACACGGTCACAACACCAGTAGCAACATAGTGGACACGCGTTATGTGGGATGCATTATGGATTAGTATATATATATATATATATATATATAGGAAGCTACAAATTTTTCTTCAAGACAGCTCAAGGAAAAACAAAGTGAAACGTTCAACGCGTTCGCGAGGGTCGAAGTATAGAAAAGAGAAGGTATAAAAAGAAAAGTGAACAAAGAACAAAAAAAGAGCAAATGAGATCAAGACAAAGAAAGAGCACGAGGATACAAACGAGGACAGGAGTATATAGCGTTAACGAGTATATCTACTAACCTGCCTTTAAGCTAATCCACACCGGGTAAATGGTTCAGGTGGTTGCGCAGCCCCGATTTGCATTACTCACGTCCACACCGGGACGTAAGCAGCTTGGGGACTATTGACTGACGTCACGAGGCGGTCGGCCATTTTTATTCTGTAGAAAAAAAAATCCCCTCGAAGTTTCACGTATCGATTCTATGACTCGCGTGGTATCGATATACGTTCGATAAAACAGGACGAAAGCATACCTTATGATAATTCGAACGGTACCTCTTTTGAATTTCAAATTATTCCCGCCGTTTTTCCGGTACACTTATTTCTTGCGAAAAAAAAAAATATAAATTTTCATCCCTTACGATACTTCGTGTCTATGGAAAAAATTTCGCGATACCGGGTTGGCAATGGCCGATGATCTAATACGAGGGAACGTTTACTCCTCGACTAATTACCTTTGCTAATTGGGCTGAGTAGCGAGTCGTTTTGCCGGTAACGAATTGGGGATATTACTTGGCGGTCGGATTAATGCTGCTGGAACGGGGAAATAGAAGCATTGCGTAATAATCCGGGGTAAATTTTATCGAAACGGATTTTAGGCGGGAAATACTCGAGGATTTGAATAGCTGTCGTTTGGTTTTAGTTAATTGGCATAGACTAATGTATACATTATGACTATCGAATAGAATTACTTGATTTTATATACAGTTCAAGGCGAGTTACAATCTATATCGTTCTGGTTAACGAGTTTTTCTTTTATTAATTATCATTATTACGAGTCCAGCGTAAATTATTATACGAGCGATGGGCGACCTTTTATTTTACAGTCTAATGTTCGTCGCCAAGTCGACGATCTTTGTAACGATTACAAAGTCCATGGAAAATTACCTGCGGCTTTTACACGTCATTTTACGAACTGGTGTAACTTTGGTGACCGGCAGGAACTCAGCTGCTAATATTTACAGTAATTAGATTTTTTTTAGTTAAATTCAAAGAGCCGATCTGACCAGTCGAATTCGTCAGTGGGATAAAACTGATAGGGAATTGGTAATACTGTCAGGGTCGCCATTCTAATAAAATTGAAAATGTCCATCCCCCAGTGTCAGCTCGATGAAATAGTGACCCAATTTTCTTGATGGTTTTACTTGCTGTATATACATGTATATACGAATGCATGTTACAGATAGATATATAGATATATGCTTGCACCCACATGTGTAATATAATAGTATATTTGTATGTATATATATATATTGTTACCTTACTTAAGAGTGTAACCGGTGCACGTTGTCCCTGTATTACGCAAGATTATAGAAAGCCTCAAGTCCACTAGTGAAAGTGCACTATCAACTGCATTCCCGTTCTAGACGTCAGTGAATTTCGTTACCGTAAATTGGCAAATTGTCCTTTTTACCTGAAACAAATAAATTTATCAATTTCGCATTCGTTTCTCGTATCTATATAGAGCATCGACTCCTCGCGTATGACAAATAAGTATTTTTACGTTTTACCAAAAAATTTTGAAATTTTTTTTTTTTCTTATAGCCACATTCGAATCCCGTGGGATTTAACCAAGACGGCTTTACGGTCCTGTAGCTTTGTCATTCTTATGATACATCTGCCCGTTAAGCTCACTGGAGCACTGCCACGGGAGAGCTTTAGCCGTATATCATTGGGTGGTAAAAAAAATAGAAGTCAAAAAAAGAAAATGAAAAAAAAAGAGTAAAATTAAAATAAAACGTAAAACTCTAAATATCTGAATTTTGATATGAAATTTTTTATAAATTAATATCAATCAAAAAGACCGCTGCTGCCTTCGGGCACGACAAATTCCCAGGGTAGAAATGTTCATGGCTACCGACAAAGTGAACACCCCGATTAAAAGCTTGGCAATCCCTTGTTAACTCGAACACTGCACGTGGGTAAATTTCTCATTAACGCAGCGACTTTCGTATACGATAAACCCGAACACGTGTACGTGGGAATTTGCGCAGGTGCATCATGGGCATCGACGTACATTATTCGGTAGTGATTAACCATAGATTTTAAGGTGGGTAATAATAATAATATTTGGGCAAACAGTACCTTGTGTTTTTGCATCACGACCACCGTGAACATATAAAATAGTTCGATCTCGTTCGAGTATCAAATTTCAATAGGTCTTTGTTGCGCACAGACGGTCAGTTGGTTACGCGAATAGCGAGCGTAGAAAATGACTTCATTCGGAAACCATAAAGTACCTAACCTTCTGTAGATAATGACCGTGCATTATGGGTAACCGTGAAACTTGAACACAGAGTACATAGGTATTCCGATTGGACACTCGTATGAATTTCTATAGGCTTATACCGTGTACGGGCTCGTTTGTAAACATTTGGCTTCTGTTACGTCATAATAGTCAGTGCCTATATACGCGTATAGTCAGCTATTGATAACTGGCCTACCTGCTGAAGCTTTAACGCCATAAAACTCAGCTAGCCGTATCTACGCTGGTGCTATGGTATCCCGTAAAGTTATGACCGCCAGCACGAGTAATATCCTACCACCTACGTGTTCCGTGCTAGGCAAATATTCCCTCGGGAGGTCGTTAAAGATCCGGGAATATTACGCATGCGGTATAACGTTGCTTGTGCCGGTGGTTGCTGGTAAATATTAATCTCGTATGAAAAATATAAATTGTGCAATTCGCGGTCTAAGGATTTCGTAGGTTAAATTTATTAGTTATAGTCTTGACACTGGTATACCGAGCTATTCGGTCTAACCTCGCCAGCCGAACGTTGTTTTTACTACGTGAATCAAATGGGCGCGCTGGGTTCAGACGTTTGGGTTGAATAACCCGTTACGTGTTATATGCGATTATTGACCCATTTATTTATGTCAAAACGGACTGTACTCGTTGGACATTCGTTGTAGAAAGTTTAAGTTTACTTCTTGAGTGCACTTGACGACGTCAGATCGTACTGTGGCGCGCGTCACGTGACTATCGAATTCCGTTTGGCGGTTAATTTTAAAAGGGCTGTCAGACTCGGCGGGAAATTTGAAATATATATTTTCAAGTTTCAAGCGTTTTTCCCATTTAATAGACTTTTCACGATGGGGATAAAAGTATTTTCTTATGAAATCGTGGTTCAGTTTCTAATTGACCTGGGCTTAAGGGATGATTTAAGGAACGGTAATTATTTACCTAACAGATGTGTCCTCGTCATCGATTATCTCTTAGAGGAGAAGATATATGGTCCGTTGTATTTGCGGAGGCTGAAAAGCGGGTAAATAATTTTGTCAAGAGCACTTTGTCCCGTGATCCATTTAATCCGTAGTCACTGCTCCCGAAAAACGCCTTAAAACTTAAGATTTCTTTTAAATCCATTTTCCTTCACAAGAACGGCACAGTGACACCATTTCGAAGCAGCAACGATTATTATGACAGTTAAAAGCAAGTGTCTATCTAACCTAGTTACGCCGTGCGAATAACAACGGCGTGACTATAGACACCGTCAGTCGAAACAATGGCGCACTTAATACCTTAGCTACCCATCTTCTTGGCGCTTACCGAACGCGTAGGATCCCTTGGCTAAATCCCGAGCCCGGAATTGGTGCCTTTCCAGCGGCACTGAAACATTTTACAGCATACTAAGATATAACGCGAAGATAAACCAAGGAGATTTTTAATAGCAACAAATGAACTTTCTTAATTAAAACTAAGGGAAAGAATTTTTAATACGAAACGTATCCGTGGATGCTAATTAAGAAAAAAAAAAAAAAAATCATTAACCATAATCACCCCTAATCTTCCACCAATCACAAAGACTCCGTATGCTCTAATACGCTATACTCCAACGGCTCAACGTTCCCTGTACCTGCAAACGCATTCTGAATTCCCATAGCAACCCCATGGAATGCCACTACCCTTGCTGCATAGCTCAGGCACTTGGTCCAAGGATCAGCCGAGTCCTACAATTGCCCTGGTAGCGAATAGTCACCCCAAGACAGGCTCCCTGTTTATCGTTATCGATAAGGGCTGGACTTTTGATAAGGCATATCGCCATATATAAAAAATCTATAAATTCAATATTTATAATTGGCTCTTCAAAGGAACCTCTTCCAAGGCTCGAGGCTTTTGCAAATCGATCTCTCTCGACTTTCAGTGCCGTCGGCGCCGCTGTGCTCCTCCTGATGATCGGCGCGACCCTCTACGAGCACTACAGAAACGACACCGAGGATCCGGATCTCGAGACGTCAAACGTGAGTAACAACAACGAGAGGATCAGCACGTATCCCGACAGGAATTGTTCGGAGGAGAGGAGGATCTCGATAGTCCAGGACAACGGGAAGGAATTGATCGAGAAAATAAACAAGACAGCGTTGGCGGAGCGTCAAGCCGAGAAGCGTGAAAAAGGTTTGATCCGAACGATATTAAATTTTCAATTACTCTTTCGCTTTTTTACTTCTTCGCGTATCATATTTCCCTCTTGTTTTTCATCTTCTTTGGTTCTATCCTTTGCGCAACGCTATTATCCTCGACTGGTGTTATTACGGCCGGATACAATCAGGCTTCTGGATAAGGTGTCTCCTGGCGTTCAGTCCCACCATTAATGGCGGCAAGATAATCAGCACTGACCCTGCCGCACGTGACAGTCTCACTTGTCTCCACGGTTTACGTGTTTTTTCTCTTGGATGGGTAGTCATGGTCCATACTTATCTCCAGGTTTTCTCCATAGCTGGTAAGACCATTTTCATCTTGTATTGTCTTGGATTAGCCGCGGCGGTAAGGACGTTCGAAAAGCGATTTAATTTTTCTCACCAACAATTATTCGTGTGCTTTCAGAGAACAAAACACTTCGCACCGTCACCGAGAGGAACTTTATGTTTCAGACTATTAGCAACGCTACGTTCTCGGTGGACACTTTTTTCTTTATCAGGTAAACGAATAAATTTGAAAATTAATATTTTTTTTTTTTTAAAATACAACACTGTTCAAGGTCGGTACCTTTTCTTTCCTTAGCGGTCTTCTGGTGACTATACTGTACTATCGATCGTTGGGAGGCTTGAAGACTGATAAGAAAAATTTTCTAAGGACGAGCGCGAAAAAATTTTTTATTATGATTCTCTATAGATTCGTGAGGTTAGTGAGCGATTAGATTTTGCCTTTTTTTGTTTTGTGATAATGATATTAACAAATTTTTCTTTTTTTTATTCAATCTATACAGACTCACTCCTGCCTATCTATACGTACTGGGTATGAATGAAATTGCAATGAGACAGGCGCAGGCTAAAACTGTTTTTTCGCCAGCTATTATGGATCATCTGACTTGTGAGAAATTTTGGTGGCGTAACGCCCTCTATTTGAATTCCCTGTATCCACGTACGGAGATGGTAAGAATTATTTTTAAAAATGCCTGCCGCGACCTCAATGTCTATATATATATATATATATATATATATATATATATATATCAAATATCTATAAGTGATAAGGGTATCAGGCGAGGTTCTACGTGATTTTTTTCCTCAATTTTCTTGGTACCGTTCTGCCGGGTATAATGTGCATATACATGAATAAATTTATGAAATACGATCAAAACGTAAGGGACGCTCGAGTCCGTGCTCCAAACGTTTTCCAATAATTAATTCCATCTGCCACTAAAGAAAGTAACGTAACGATCAATTCGAGAGTATCGGTCCACACTTAGATATCCAAATAGCAAGTATAAGTAAAACAGCGGTTAATTCTAATGGTACCAAGAGCCCCCCCTAAATTGACAATCAATAGTTCTCCCTTAGTAAAGCTCAAAGCCGTCGATACCGGCAAAGTTAGAATAGCAATTTCGAACAATGACAATCTAATGAAACGATTTGACAGTGTATGCTATGGAGCTGGTATATGGCCAACGACACTCAGTTCTACGTACTGGGTATATTCCTCTTACTACTATCAGTCAAGTACTTAAAACTTGTGGTAACAACAGTCGGCCTGATAATAATCTCATCCTGGTTCACAACCTTCACCGTAGCCTACAGTAACGACTACATGGCTAGGTAATTGAAAAAAAGTAAAAATTTCAAAAATCAATAGTATACAAAAATTCGAAATTATTTTGGAATTTTAAGAATTCAAGAACCCTTCGCACTCTTTGACGAGTTGTACGACAAGCCCTGGCTCAGGGCTGGACCCTACTTCATAGGCACGATAACAGGCTATCTACTGTTCAAGAGTAATTGCAAACTTGAAACTCCACTGGCAAGTACTTATTTACTTAAACGTATACTTTGTCTGTTTAACTTATACGTCCTGTCCACTGGATCCAGCATCCTTAACATTTTCAAATCTCATTTCAGTACGTGAAGATCTTCGGCTGGCTGTCTTCTGCCACTGTCATGTTCTCAGTGGTGTATGGCCTCTACCCTGGAAATTTAAATGTCCTCGTTAGCTCGATATACGCATCATTGGGACACACAGCCTGGTCATTGGCCGTAGCCTTTATAGTAATACAATGCTGCACTGGATCTGCCAGCTTGATCGACAGGTTTCTGTCGCTTAGACTTATGTATCCACTGTCAAGACTTACGTATTGCGCTTATCTGGTTCATCCTGTGATAATGTTGATAACCAGCACTCAGATGGATGGACCGCTCCACCTGCACAACGGTTTGGTGGTGAGTGAATTTTTTATGGGGAAGTATTTCTTTTGTTTGTTTATCTGATTTAGCTTACCTGTCAAACTCATTTTGACGGATGGACACGTGTATTCATTTCCTGATTTTGTTTGCAGCTCATTGTGTATTTTGGCAATCTCGTTGCCTCCTATATACTGTCCTTTTGCATATCAATAGCACTGGAAGCTCCGGTCGTCAATTTACTCAAGATTGCCTTTATCTCCAAGAAGAGGAGCAGGTAAAAGATTTTCGGGGTTCGTACTGGAGGTGAAGAGAGAACGATTAGGAATTTCTTTTGAAATTTTTTTTAACTAAGGGAAAGTGCGAGAAATCTTGGATATATAAATAGCCTCAGTTTGAGATATCGACAGCCGACGGAAGCAGATTCTCGTGAGATGCATGATAAGTGAAAAAAAATGTCTGTTTTCTGTAAATCCTGATGAAACGCGAGAGATAATGTATTTACTGTAAAAAATTGAAGTATCCAATTTATCAATAAATATTTGAATACGATACAATTATAAATCAATTATTTAAGTAAATACGGTAGGTAAATCAGAATAGATTAAAAATCAAATATTTTTTTTTTTCATGAGAAATTCTACATACAGAATAACGTATGCATATATAAAATGTATTATCTATGTATAAATAGTATTGTTAAATATTTTTGGAATATATATAATTTTATATATACATCTACTGGCCTATATATTATTTCAAGGTTCACCCGAGATATCTCGTTTCTATAATTTTTATTACAAATCCTTTTGCAGCTCATCACGTGACACACAGGTAATGGACCGAAACCATGATACTATACGTCGTATACGTCAGAGGGTTATATCGCAGTTTAGAGCGGATATCGGAAAATGCTGAAAATTGAATTTCAATGGCTGCCAATGCTGTCTAAAGCGCCGAGTACGTGCATACCTGCCCGTATCTTGTAGCTCGATATACTCATACGTCAAACACACACGATATATATATATCCGTATATAAATTTCAGATCCCTATATTCTTGCACGCAGATATTTTCTTTTCCGATAAAATTACCAACTAAAATTACCTGTAACACACATATATAATGAGAATCATATCAGACTCGTCATTCTTATCAGCGAGATGTTTGTGCTTTAATGAAAAAATTTGGCATTTTTTTTTCGTTCCACGAAAATACACCCACTAGATACGGCCCTGGCATTAGGATGGGCGCCAATGTGCCTTGTCACATCCGGGGTAGAAATCGTATGGTAAATGCTGGAGGGTCGACCCGAGAAGGGTTAGTCTCTCTGTCACTCTCTCTTCCTCCGTAGATCTAGGGAGAAAATAAGCGAAAATATATAGGGTGGCGAAATGAATTTTGCATGCATCCCTTTTCGGCACTCCTGTAGCATTAAGCCTGTTGCCTGTACGAAAACGGAATATCAGTTGCGTACGTTGAGGAGCAAAAGAAATATGGTGATAAAAAAATAAAGGACACCCTTAAATATTATTCTACTAAGCGCACGTGTCCCGCCTGGCGACGTATATCCACTTGTTTCTAATGGATCACATGTGATACATACTGCCGTGCGTATGTGAACAAGGGTAGAGACAGTCAGATTAAGTGAATTTATAGCAGCCATTACTATTCGTATTTAGGTATAATTACGGGTAAAAGCATTTGGATTCCAGCAAACGTACCCTGACACGTATAAGATCAAGGGATGAATTTTTTATTGACATAGTTAATTGTCTTTTATATGATTTTCAACTGATACTGTACGCAGTAATTATTTATTCCCATTGACAATGTCTGTCCGGACAAGGAAATCGTGAAGTAACACGTTAACGTATAGAGAACCGTGAATCACTAACCTGATTACTAATACGACTAGCATTACACAATTAGACGATAATGGAAGCAGCACTATTGGATTATAAATTGGATTGGATTATAAATTATCGCCGAATTCACAGCCAGATAATCGATGTATTATTTCGATGGAATTATTCCCTTTCGTCGTAGATCATCGTAACCTTGTTCCGCAGTTAAAGCGCCATCTGTCTTTCGTCAGTGCAGTTTACCATCGGGTTACTACGTAGTTCAGGCTCGTCTTAAATGGCAGTTTGGATTGTTCGAACATGGAGTACGTGCTTGTGCTGGAAATCGGTGCTTGACGTGGTTGTATATATGACAAGAGTATAGTGTATTATGGTACAGTCAACTGTATAATAGTGTAGCTCATAGGTACATACAACCAGGCAGTTACAATTCGCGCAGTGTAATTGATGTACACGATGAAACGTGCTCGTGCATCGCTATCCTCAGAGGTTATGGTGTGTGCTAGACAATGTCTGATACACTCATTGTCTCGATTAAACTTGAATAAGGCTTAGACCCTCGCGTAAGAAAGATCAACGATAATTCCAGTGGATAAAGCACGATGAGGTCACGTGGTTTGTGGTTTGCGGTAGACAAAACATGGCGTGAAGCCTTGTGTGTAGATTTACGTTTCGGCACGAAAACCATCAGACGCGTAATCTCGTATTTGCGAGGACTCTGTGGTATTGATAATGTGAATAAACGTAACGAAGCAAGTTATAATGATACAGCGAGTGATAAGTGTACAGTGAAGTTCTTTAGTTTGATGTGTTGCGTGACCCTTTAGCGTTGCGTCATGTTTTGGCGGGATTTTTGAATGGCGCATTGTTTGGCGGTAAGTAAATTTTCAAGATTTACAGAGATACAGAGTAAATATTACCTGTGCGCAGAATCCTGGTCCATGTTGAATCGTTGGTAGCGTTGGATAGCTGGCGTTGACAAAAATCTTGCTGTTACGTGTCAGAGCGAGTTTCTCACGTCACTTTCTTAACCTAGCTTAATGTAACCCACTTTCGCGGGATTCAGTTCGCGCACGCTATGGCCTGGAGGGGTTGATGGTGGGGAAGGCTTGAAGAAGGTAGGGTTGCGAATATTTAGGGACCGCATAAACACACGAATTCGCGCAAGCGTCCTTCCCGGCCTTTTGCACGAACGAAGAGATACCAACCTCATCGATGAATCCCTCAGTTTGCCGAGAACCGTCGAGCAGCGTGAACGTGACGCGTCCTGGTATTCGTAACGGGACACGAGGGATCGTTGATTTTCTTTATTTTCTCCATTATTATTATTAAAACGTTTTCATACAATTTTCATTCCGTTTCACGTACCAACGCGACGAAAGTTCAATCTCGAGTTTATAAAACGGATAAGGGTATTTCTTTCGAAAGCCGCCTCTATAAAGCTTCGCGGATAATTGATCATTCCTAAAGAGGATTTACGAAAGTTCATTCTCCTGGCACCTAGCCAGCATACCCTGTTACTTCTCCTGGGAACATTTGCAAAATGGGATTTCGGGAAGGAGCCAAAATCCCTATACCTACGCGAGTACGTGACTATCACTCGGACTAGGGAATAAATATTACCACAGTACGAAAGGAGATCTCGTGACGTAACCGCTTTTACCGCATTTTTTTTTATTTCGTGGCAATTACGAAATCGTCAAAATACAAAATGTCCAATTGACGCGCGACAATAATACTATTTTCTGAGATGGAGAAGAATCTACTTTTTTTTTTCCTTCCGTCAATATAAACAGTCCCTAGGGAAATCTTTGTAACGTTGTAAAAGTACGTGTAATACTCGTGCAGGTATCCCAACAGTGTAAAAACAAGAGTTAAGGCTACTCGGGAATTATGAAAAAGTTTCTTCAAATTCAAAAAGGATATCAACGGAATCTACAGCCGTCATTGAAATTCCAATAGGATCTACCAGAAGCCTGTTAAAAATTCATCCTCGCCCGCGGCAGGTACGTCCAACATTGTCCTATGTACTCAAAAATACATTTATTTAAACGAACGTGACGCGACCCACCAGACACTTTTTTGCTTTGACTGTAAGCTTTAATTTCGTTCCCTTTTTTTTTTATTCAAAAAATTACGTGCATACAGCTAACTGAAACCTTGGCTCGTACGTTCGTCCAGGGATATACAAACATACGCAAACGAATCTGTCTAGTTGCCATGACGAATCTGTCTCCCGATACTCGAATTTATTATTTCCCGGCATCCACTGCTTTAACGAAAGTTTCGTTCTGTTTCGATTGCAACTGAAATTAATGAAGTTGCGTCATAATTGATTATTAGCAGCCCTTGTTCGTATCCAACCACCCTATCCACCGTGCATCCCTCTTTTCGCTTATTTGACGCTCCCACCTAGTAGGAATAAAATTTCGAAAATAAATTTTATAAAAAAAAGACGACTAAAAAATTATTTTTAAAATTTTTATATGCCCATCGTCGTATCAATTTTAAAAATAAATATAACGCTCATTTTACACGATGAATTTTTGTCTAATCTTTTTTTGAGAATCCACCAAAATCTCTTTTGCCTCGTGTGTCTATGCTTTTATTGGATCATCAATTACATGCAGACTGCCGAGGTATGTTCCTAGAAGAATTTCAGGAACCATTGAGCCCTTTATCGCGGGTAACTTATCAAGCGATCCTTTTCCCATTGGCCGCCACCTTCGACGTCCTATAACGCTCTGACCTCGTCGACGAGTTCAACGTTCATTCGACGTCCTGACGGGCGTCAGCTGACGACTTAATTTTTCCGATAACGTCCCACCGTACAATATTCAACATTTCATAATTACATATCATGTCGGCCTACAGATGTCGCAACGCCGGAAGTTTTATAAAAATACCAAAATCTTAACGAAGTTCAACTTTGATCATAGCAATAAATTTCAACATGGATAAAGATACACAACTTATTCCCTTGATGAAGTTTCTAGTTTACCTAAATTCAATAAAACCTGGCAAGCTCTTCGCCCCTCGGTGAATTTACATTGAGAAGCAGTGACCGCGACCGGCTTATACTAATTTCGATACAGCATAATAAAATAATTAATTCGTACATGACTAAGTGTCTGCATATTCATAATGGCGGCCATTGGTCCTACCGTCTAGATTTACTTAGAATTATTTTCTCCCATACAATTTTTGCCCGGAATTCTTGGCTAATGAGAATATAAAATTTGTGGTCCCTGTAAAGATATTTTTGTTTTTCAATTTTATTACAACAATAGCACTGCCCGTGCTTTTTGCATTAATTAACTTTACTCCGTCGAACATATCTACCATAATTGTCTTTATAATATAATCATCATAATTCACTACGTACATGTACCAAGTGATCCTATGTATCGTCATACGAGACATTAAAAAATTATGCGAGAGTAAATATATGACATTGGAACAGAGGGAGAGTGGTTGGAGAGACTATGTCAACTAAAAAGGGTTAATACCCATGGGATATATAATGTATACCTGTATATTAGTTCTATTGTACTTTCTGATAGTCATATGTAGTAGGTAGTAAAAGGGATGCCATAGGTATACGTGGTTACTGGATAAATCTCCAAATTAAATATAAAGTGTTTTTGAAAAAGTTTACAAGATCGGTTGAAATTAAATTCATGGTATATACAGGGTGAATCACGAATCGTGATCAGTAGAGATTACTTTGTTATTAGCAGTCCGATCGATAATGATTTTTATCAGCTTTTGCATGGTTCCAAGAGAGCTTTAACGTGATAGTGAAAAATTACTGGTCAACTCTTTTTTTAAATGTTTTTTCAAGGTTACCTTCAATTTTTTGCAACTGAACATATAATCTTTTTACTCCAGTCTGTTAGAGGATTTCAAGACGAATTCGGGACATGTAAGGACATGACATTTTTTTTCCATCTGGTTCGAAAGAAAATTAAAAAACTTTGTATATATATATATATATATATAGCTTTTAACAAAATAAAGGAATTAATTTATAAATATACATGAGAAATATTCATTTCTAGGGAATAACAACCCTTCGTGCTTAAGTAAGCCATCGTCTTCCTTGAAATGATCTACGTTTTGCACCCTGACCTTAAATCCCGACTTCCACCGCCATAGTCCCTCCACTACTTACTTTCTATGACCCCTCGAAAAAATTGGTCACACCCTCAGGTGTGATTACAGCGTTCAGCTAATTGGACATTTCGCCAGGGTGCGAAAAAAATAAAATAAACTGTATAAAATCTTGTTTCGTAGACACGGTTGAGATTACGTATACACAAAACTCCACCCTTATCCGGCAATAAAAAAGAAAAGCAAAACACTTTGCTAGATGAGTGACAAATTTTTTCCCCTCCATCTTCCTCCAACGATACACTTTTTTTTTCACACCCCTGTACGAACTACCCTTAATTACGAACCCACCGACCCGCAACTCTTCCGCGTAACAGAATAATGAAACTAGAGCAGGGAAATTGTCTGGGTAATTATCCGCCCTTAATTCTCGATAGTGAGCATTTAGCTATACGATCTTGAGATAATTAAATATATATATATATATATATATATATTCTATGCAATTTTCGTTGCATGCCACAAGTCCATAGAATTAATTGACAGTATAGACGGAGTCGATTTCAGCCCTTGGAGAACGGATGGATTTTTTTTAATTCGCAATTTTTTTCTCGATACTTCAATACACGTGGTAAATTAATTCCGTATGAAAAGCATGAAATGGAAAACTGTGTAGATCCAAAAAATCGGCTTCCCCTCTTTCAGGGTGTTCGATAAACAATTAAGGCAACACAATGCGTTTTCATGGAGATCAATGACGAAGTACTTAACACAGTCTGTTATCGAGACTTCATTATCAATAATTCAGCCTAATTAACATCCATGACTTATCAACAGAATAATCGAACCGTTACGCCCCTGAGTAACTAATTGATTGATCAGTCCTGATTGGAAGCCATTGGACCCAGGGGGTGTCTACCTAGTCCAAGTAAACGGAGCGCAGTTGTCCATCGCCCCCGGGGGGTCAGAATGAGAAATTGCGTGATAAACAACTGTAGAAAGAAATCACGGCTTCGCATCTTTCATCAGCGAGAGAACTATGAGGGATCGGGTCGGCAGATCTTGAGTGCCTTGGAAAAGGATTGATGATCCCACGGACTTAGTTAATGGAATTGTGTATGAACGGCAGGGCGAACCATTCGAGATCGGTAAAGCTTTGTTCTTCGACCAGGGTCGAAACTTTTAACGGGAGCTGCGATGCTGTACGAATTTTGAAAAAAAAAAAAAAAAAAAAAAAAAATTTTTTCAGTTCATCATTCGCACCCCCCAAACTTGGGAGACGATTAATTCGATAATGAAATTTCGTGTTTTTTCGTTCATTCTCCGAGTCCGTAATTAAGCGTTACTTAATGTGCCTACTGAATTATTTTTTGTCACCCGGTATTCGCCGATACACTCCTGGCGCTGGTCTACCTTTTTATTCTCTTGGAGGGTAGTTTTTATTTACCCCGGAGTTTTCCATTCGTCCTTCGCCCCATAGGCATCTTCACGACGTATTCAACCCTCTAATAAAATTCTACCGTATTCAAAAACCCTATAAGGGTGGTTGGACTCTTGATATAATTCTTCCCTTATTGTTCGAGTTTCCCGGAAGTCGGTGAGAACCGCCTCGGGCGGATGAAATTTTTTTTTTTTTTTTTTCAAATTCACCGAGACTGTCTAACAAGAGGGTACTACACAGGGTATTTCGAAAATTATTTTCTAGATTTAAATGGGAGAGGGATCAATGACCTCCCCGAGACCCCTGACAAATGAAATGAATTTAGTTCGGGTCAAAGGTCGACACGAGACTCCACGAATTAAACGTTTCTGGCAAATGTAAATTTGTCAAAACGCTGACTCCGTTATTCGTCAACGTCAGCAACGTCAGCCCCGGCACTCCCTGAATCTCCACTTCACTCTTATGTCCTTTTCATCCCCAGAGCCTGGTAACAACCTTGTGGACACAATAGACACCCTTGTTTGTCAAGGACCACGGAGATTCTCGTCAAAGGATAAATTATTGGCTCCGCTTGCTGAAGCAATGCCTGCTTTTATTCGAAAATCCACAAGCGAGCCGTCACGTTAAATTAAATCCACGTCACCGAAGCCCACTTAATTAATAGCCAAAAAGCGAGGTCGAGTTTCTCGTTAAATAAAAAGAGAAAAAGTTTCGATTCGCTTACCCGCGTGGCGCTGATCCGTTGAAACTTTTAATTTCGACCCATCGTTCTCGTCGAGCCGAGAGTTCCGCAGTGCCGCCGACACTGGGTATTACGGCAAGGCTCTTCACTGTCGGATACACACAGGGTACCAGGATCTAAAACAGCACAAGAAGCGAATTGTCTTTGATGCGGTAAAGTGAGAAGATAAAAAATTGAAGAAAAAGCAAGTAAATGGCATTAAGAATTCAAGATACATATACAACGCTAGTTTCTGTTATGTTCTGTACGATAGCGGATATATTATTAGACTGCAGTATGTGCCTATACGTGTAAGGGTCTGCTCTCGTCTAATGGCAACGGGAGCTTTTCTTTTTTTCCGGAAAACAAAGGAAGCATCGTTTCAAGAGCCTAGGAGCTTTCCTGGCTGAAGTCGTGCCTGGTATACTTTTGTTCCTTTAACGTGTCCTCTTTGTTACTTGTCAAACGTGTCCTCCCTTTTCACCGGCTCGGCGGGTGTGTCGTTATGGGAAGATCTTGAGATTCCAGCAAGTAGAGAGGAAGACGGGGCGATAATTTACGTGTTAGGTAAATTTGAAATTCCAAAAACATTCCTCCTGACAGGCTTCTCCAAGGGTTCTGTGTTCCAGGTCAGAGGGGCCCAACGTGATGCTTCGTCGTTTGTATAAGACGACAAACCGAGAAAATTGTTCTCTTGCCGTTTTACGTGGCTCCGTTTCTCACCCTTGCCGAAGAAAGGGTGACTTAACGTACGAGTTGCGGTTAAGGGCTGAAAACAAATTACAGATCCGAGAAAAGGGAGAGTGATCGATGCCTGACCTTCTTCCTTGGTGGCTTAGACCTGCAAGCTACATGGGAGAAATGAGAAATTTGCTTTATCTCTCTACTACTACTGCTAGTCTCTCTTGCTTTTTTTTTTATTCTTTCTTCAAACTTCCAAGCCCTCCTTCATAGGACTGTACGTAGTCCAGGCCTGACCTGGAGCATATTCATACCTGAGGCAGCTTCCTCGACCTGGTTCCAAAAAATAACCAGGGGACGCCAGAAGCCAAGAAAACAAAAATGCTTTGGTTAAAAGCGTCCGTATAAAATGTACGTACGGTATACGAGACAAAAATATTAACAGGTATGGTAACAGTGACTATGCCAATATGAAGATATTGATGTCCTTGAATAATGAAAAATTAATTAAAAGTCTGTCGATTTCGGAAAATAAATTTGTCACTTTACCGGGTTGTCAATACCTTAGTTTTTTCTTTGCAGTTTTCATCCGGAATAATCAATCTTCTGTTTTGTCCTCATCTCATCCCATGAAGCCGGTAACGATTGTCTTCCATATCAAACAATGCACACTTCCTTTGTACGTGGTCAGGGTGTAGCCTGGTGGAAGCCGAGAGCTTTTTCCAACACAGTGGAAAAATGGAAGTTGATGCAGAAGAAAGGAGATTTTGAAGGGGAGATGGAAATTGAAGAATATCTGAAACAAATCGAAATAAGAGCTTTATTCTTGCAGGGGAATTGATATGAATTTGCAGAAAGGTACGGTGACTCAGTATTTCATATAGAAAAGCAAAGGAAATGAATGTCTGGTGGAACAGGTAAAAATGAAGATATCAAATATATCGGTCGCCATTGTTAGGAGACTTTGTAGAGGGTATCAATGGCGGTTCGACTGCTACCCATTTTCCCTCCCTTCATTTTCAGCTGCTATATGGCGACTTTGACACTTCCGGCACTACTTCGGCTTCTACTGCTGTGTTACGCCATAGGCAGCAGCAGTCCCACAGTAGTAATGATATCAGAGGCTATAAATGTTAGGGGTTGTCCCAGTTTCTCGTGCTCCACTGATTTATATACGGTTCACTTTAGAAATGGACAGATGGAGGAACTGAAGGATGACGTCAAATTCAAGCCGGATAGTCGGATAATGAGGTACTTCTGAGGTAGCTCTTAGGTATATATATCTGAGTTGAGTGAATTTGAAAAAAAAAATATCATCTTGAATTTACTTGAAAATCTTACTGACTTGTTACCATTAATACTTATGGATATATGATTTCTTGGAAACTCTTTAATCCGGTCGGCTACTTTTACCGACGTCTTTGATCCTCTTTAACTTCGAGTTTTCTTTACGCTTCTGTAGCTCTTTATTACTATATCCTCGATCTCTCTCTTTCTCTCTCGCTCTCTCTTTTAGCACTTGGCAACTTTTCTTATATAAAACTTCTCACAGTGTTCTATTTATATTTTTGCGACCATCATTAATAAGTACCTTAGTGCATGGGAAGATGCTGTTCTAGAATAAGTCCCCTTCCGCTTGCAATGTCGCCAAGGAATATTGAATTTCTAATCAATTTTATCAGTGCCGAATACTTAAGCGTGGAATGATACGTCACCCGATGACCTCGCGATAATATAGAACAGTCCAACGACAATTTTAATATTTTATATAGTGTAATCCTTCATTTTTCCTGTTTCCTTCGATTTACCTCATTAACGAATTCAGATCCAAACTCAAGTATCGCAGGTAATTCAATCAGCGGATCTAGGTCGATTATGTGACATAGTTATAAAATAAGAAAAAAAAAGCGTGTAAAAAGTTAGCGTCGATGTATCACCAATTTCCTTAATTTACCTTTTTATTCAATTCACTCTCCCTTAGTTGCCTGTTTTTCCGGCCAATTTCGTCTAATCCTCTCCACCGGTTTTAACTTCAAACCTACTAAAAATTTATACCAGATGACCTAATACATATATAAGTATCTAACGTTCAAAGTATTTGCGTAAGGAGATTTTCTTAACTCACCCAAATCCCAGTGGAATTTTCTTTTTCCCAAAAATATTGTCGATCTTTGCCTCTTGACGGCCGGTTCTGTCCTTAAGCCAGAATTACCTAACAGAATTCTCGGTCACGATCGTGTTACCGTGAAATTGAATCCACGATTAAACGTAGTTCGCCCTCAGTAACGTTTTTCCTTCGTTCTCAAGACCAGTAACCGAACTGCTGACGTCAGGCAGTTCAACTGAACCGTAACGGAAAAAAAGTCTTTTCAACCTTCGCATTCCCGCCAATCCGACAAATTTATAATTCGATTACAGAAAGCATCAAGTCACTCGAAAAATTAAATAAACATCCGTCATAATCCCAGATATGTACTATGCCGTACCATGCATATACCATTGACTAAGGCAAAATTGTACTGAGTAATTTATCACAGAAAAAGAAAATCATGTCAGCCATTGCCGAAACGTCATGAAAACTACGATAACTTATTATGATGCTGTTCTGCAAATTGTATGTAAAAATAAACAGAGCACTGTATCTAACAAATTCGTATCCTTTAACAAACCTTTGTTGAAGGTCACCGTGTCAGTCGACTAGGAATCTCGATGCACAATTCCGACAGGCATAAATATCACCACGTTATTACGTATCTAATATCTCACTGGATTTCTCAATACGTTAAATTTACCTTGTTTATATTCTAATTGCAATCCCATACCGAACTTTCCGCTAGACAGCAACGTAACACGACCACCCAAATTGAAGTTCGGTACACAAAGGTATATTTCAACGTCAGTGACATACCCCGTATAAAGGAAACTAGCCCGTGTCAATTTCACTGCTGACTCCGCGTACATTCTCGTCACGCCCTTAGTTGATCCGTTTGAAAAGAAAAGAATCTCGAAATGACACCAACGGCTTCGTCGAGCACCGCTCAACTTTGGTTAAAGCTACCTTGTAGTCTTGTAGATGGCGCCACTAGAGGTAGCCTGTCAGCCAGACTACGATCCGTCGTCTCGTTTATCGTGAACTCGGTAGTAATTTCTTGGTGCAATGAGAAAACGTCGTAATGAAAATAAACAGGACAGTGATAAAGCACGCGTATAGGTAAAAATATCTGGGAAACTGATTTACCAGGTTCTATCCTATTTACCATCGTGCACGTGAATGCGTACAGTACTACACAAAAGTAACGCGGTCGAAAAGGTACTAACCTACGTACATACAAAATCTTGATTCTAGTTTTGAATAGTAATGTACTAATACGCATATAATAATATGGTACATGGGTGAATACTTTATTTACAGCACAAAAGGTAATACCAAACGGAACAGTAAAATGCAAAAGGAAATAATTCTTTTTCAGTGCTACCATCCGCAATTCATGATTTTCTCGTCAAGTTGATAAATTCCTATACAATAGACGCTAGTAGATTCACAATGAAATTTCATAATGCAAGAGAAAATCCAAGTTTCTAGATTAACAATCTAACCTCAGTTACATAACCTAACTTAGACAGCGATTATGGCTCACACGTTACAGGCTTTAATTAAATCTTTGAAGTTTATCCATCCATATGTATTCAGACGTATTTCCAAAGTATGCAATATCCTGACGTGCATACCTCACACGTTTCTAAACCTTCTGTACTCCTCTAGTATAGCAGGAAACTGTTTCGGTAAAGCACGGAGCGCCTGTAGGCAGTAAGATAACGTGTGTACAGATTGGAAATCCACATAAAGACCGAGTAGGAGGGAAGACTAAAAGGGGAGAAGAGCGAAAGAGAAGCATTTTCCTCAGCTTAATCTCTCGCAACTCTTCGAAGGGAACGTAATGGCTCCTTAGTATGAAGAATAGCAAACTCCGCGAGAGCTGTTATAAAGACATATTAAAGTTACAAAATCGTGTGCGTAACAGGTACTTCGAATTACTTTAAAATACAGAAGACTTCTTTCCCCTAAGTAGTAGGAAATAAAGTAAACGCGTATATACCTGTAGATACAGCCGGCTGCTTGCATCTGGCGCCTCGAGCCTCGTGATATAAAATCCAGTGCACAGATATTGTTATAAATGTCAATATTTATTTATTCATTCTTCTCCTATTGTCGATGAAAACTAAAACTACTCGCGTTATCCAGACTTAAATTTCATGCGTGTTTATCTACCCTAATTTTCCTTCTTTTAAAAGAAAACAAACGATAACTGAAAGTTTCTCTCAATTTTCCTCTCACTCTCCCTATACTTTACCTACGTAACGTAACGCCCTGTAGTTGATTGTACCTATTCAAAGTATCCCAAGTATTCCCAATACAAAAAGCACTTCCAAGCATATCCAATGATACTATCTATGTAGTATCTCGTATCAATGCACGGTCATTGGCTGCAATAGCCCAGTCTAGTGTACATACTCCTGCGTATAATGCGTCTATGTATGTGAAAGTTTCCAAATGCACTAGAGACCCGACGATATACATATATATTCTCTTTCTATTATACTCTACCTATATCCTTCCATATGCTTCTGTGCATTCGTATCCACCGTATGCTCAGTATATAATTATATATACGCATATAATTGCCACTGAGGTGCATATACACAAAGTCCAGATTCACAGGATGCATTTTCTCGTGGATAGAAGGATTGTCGTTGGAGAGAAGTTTCCTCTGAATTATTAATGCACTATTCTGGTATGGTGACGTTTCACGCCGAAGTTTGTTACATGGTAAATGTCACAAAAGCCAAGAACCACATACGTCATACATGCGTGGCCAGTGCTCGAGACTTTACATTAAATGAAACTATTGGAGTTACACTCGGGATACATAGGTAACCGATAAAGCTCATAAATCTAGTAAACTACGGCAGTTTCCATTTGGTAGCTAGATTCCTGGTAGTAGCTGGAGACTATGTGACAGATAGTAGCTAGTGGTTAGTAGTTGGTAGATAGTAGATATATTGCAGTAGGTTAACGTGTGAGTTTGGTGGGTTTTTTTGCATTTAACGATTTGAATTTCAAAGTTCCCGCCTTACGGTTCAAATCCAAACGATCCTTTAATGCCGGACGCTCTTGATCCAATGTTAATTCTTCGTTTGTATTATACATCGTGTGTATGGCATCCGGCTGATTTTGATTACCCTCGTTAACACGTAGAGACGAGAATTCTTGTGTATGAAAAATAACGAGGCGCCACTATCGCGCTACGTATTCTGGCCAGGTTTTATTCTCTTAATTGCCGCCATGTTTGAAATCTGGGACGAATGAGGCTGTGGTACTCCGGCTTGCTTCGCGGTCTATGGTCAAAATAGTTTTGATATGTCAAAGTGTATATATAACGAATCCACTCGGTGGAGAAGACGACCAGGAGGATAAGATAAAAATATATATGTCTGTTACGTAAGTTCACTTCGGTATGAATAATTTAACGTAGAAGTCCGAGCAGAGTGGATTTTCTTTCTTTAGTTTTGCGATACAGACGGGTTTTGAATACTTTTCTGAGTCTGGCGAAATGAATGGAGCCATGGAAGATTTTTCAGGAATCGTTGAGTTACCCTATAAATATATAACAGTCATCAATTTCTTGCTTTGAGTAGATAAATATATGTCATTCGAACGTAACCTCTAAATGACGAATTGTGCGACTATCTTAACGTAGCACATTTTCTGTATAACCACAAAGGGCCAGGGATGTCACACGGAGCCAAGTTCCACGTTCGTATTGGAAGACGAATGTCTACATTTTTCATACTTAACCAGGAGCTTGCGTAACATTCCTCTGTTCCCGGTGTAAAAGCCAGAGAAAAATTTATGCACTTTTGCGGGGCTGAAAAAAATTAAAAAATATACATAAACGAAGGAGTAGGTAAATGTAGAAAAAAATTTCTACGGTATCACGGTATTATTTATCCGTCTTTAATTAATATTATTTCCGATATCTTTCGTAGGTACAATATTGCAAGTGACAGACGAAAAAACGATGAACCTTTGCTCTCGAAGTTTTAGTAGAATTACGGGGGTAATTCAAATATGAATTAACGATCAAATTTGTTCTCTCATGAATTTCAAATTGGCAACTGACCGGCCTTACAGATATGACAAAGAGATTTTGTCCTTTTCGTCCGTAAGAGTTTACCGCGTGTTAACTGCTCGGCGCACTCCCCAGTTCACTCGTGCACAACGCGAACTCGATTTGTCCGAAGCCGTTAACGGCCACATAGTTTCTCGGCATAGAGCGGCGCGCATGCGCAGGACGATCACCTCTTGGCAGTTCGTAATAGACCTGTCAAGTCAGGGACAATATGGCTGCCGTTAATGACAAAAAGATATTGATTATGCTTCGGTAACTCATCATAAGCAATTCAGTAGTGAGTATATCCGAATGTAGGATACTCGGTGCTTCTTTGCCTTGCGAAAATATTCAATTTCAATTTGACCTCCGATGCGATAAATCCACTCTGCTTTTTACTCGGCTCTAAGACTCTTCTCTCGGTACGTGCTCACAGTGGAATAAATCGAGGTGGCAGGACGGCATTTTACAGCACGGGCAGTATCGAAAGCGGTGTTTTATTAAGCTGCTTGAGAAACCAGACGAGCAGTGGGGAATGAGAACTTACAGACAGCACTAACCAAGAGGCACCTAACCAAGGCTTCTTTTGTGTGTATTTTTTCTTGTTTTATTTTCGTTTCTGCTCTCTGTTGGAGATCGAGGAAAAGATGGCAATTAGAGACAGTGTTGATGCCGAGTAAATTTGCGCAGGGGAAGTAGGAGCGAGATAGGGAAAGAGCTGGAAGGTATAAAACGAAGGTTTATGAAAGTGCACGAGCATTAGGCGGGAAATTCAAATGTCCAACTGGGGAAACGTAACGTGCAAGTCGAATGACGGGAATAAAATAAAATTTTATGATGGAATATATGTCCGGAGAGGACTGGAATTCGAGGAAGCAGGGGGGGGGGGAAGGATAAACTTTATTAATCTTTACTAATTTAATTTAATTTGGTATTCCGCCGTTATCTATGTACGTTCCGTATTTTATTACGTAACTTTCGGTTAGAAATGTCAATGGCGGAGGTTAAACGTGACGTAAGTTTGACGACAGGGCCTGCACCATAAGGCAGGAATATTGCCGAAAATTTCCGAATGACGCGTAGCTACATCCCTCGAAAGCCTTAACGAACCCTTCGGATAAATGAAGTTGGAGAGAAATACGGAAATGTGTTTCTTTTATTACATCTACCTATTCTGATGTACACCCTCCCCCCACCCGGGCCGTCCCCTTGATTACACTCGAGTTTCTTTCCTGATGGGAAATTTCTGAGTGGCGAATCCTTGTAGCGTGGATAAATGATTAACGTCCAACCTTTAAAAAAAATTCTGCAGATTTGTCCGATAAAATTTTTTTTTTCTTCTCCCTTGAAATTCATTAATCCAAGCGTCACCCCCCTAAAAAGATAACGTCCTCTTGAGGAACAGGGGTGAAAGTTACGTAACTTTCGATAAACGTTAAATATCGTAATTCAACTGTGAAATTAATTAATCCTACGTGGTAGGTGTTAAGGGTTGAAATGCCATGTAAATCTGCACTATAGGGATAGAATATTAATTTCAGGGTGTAGCGGTGGTAGAGGTTGATGATGTTGTTGCCTCCGACACAATGAACTCTGTAAACTTTCGCATAATTGGCAGCGCAGCCAGATAATCGTTATGGGCCTTGTGGTAATAACCGACCCACCCTTATAATTAGGTATGGGTTTCTTACTATGAAAATTCAAGTACACGGTTTCAATTTCCTCGAAAACCTACAAGTACGCGTATACCTTGCATATTCCGATCGAACCTCAAGGCGTTGCAGAAAATTTGGAATTCTTCGATATGAAATTTGATCTTCCGCAGGAGAATCTTATAGGAAGACGAACAGACGAATCTGCCTTCGGTCTGAATACCAATGAGAATTCCGGTGACGTCACAGAGCGTAAAACCAGAATCCGAAGGTCCAACGTGCAATAACATCCTGGAAATGAGAATCTTCTGGTAATTTGGTTAAGTCCTTTGGGGGCGTCCGTGAGGAAGTAATTAAAAAAAATAGTCCCGGAATAATTCGCAAGAAACGAAAGATAGAGCGCTCTGGTGACATTCGAGTAAATAATTAATGTTCGGTGTACGCCCGCACGTTACGTAATAAAGTTCTAGAACCTTTTTCTCTCCTCTGTAATCGAGAGCTTCGCGAAGTGATAAAAATATATTATTTCGCAAAATATATGTAATATATATAATTACGAAGGTCCTTGTATATAGTGAAAGTTCGGTAACTCAAATGTCAAGGGAAATCAAGAAATACTTCGAGTTATCGTTATTTCGGCCTATCGGGATGTTCGAGTTACGAAACCGAAACGTTAAGAAAATTCGGAGATTCGCAAGTCTTAGAAATTTTTCACTTTCAGCAGTTCGAGTTATCGAACTTCCACTGCCGTATACCATAGAGACTACCTCTACCATAGACTATCCACTGAGATAGACTGTACTACGATAAACGAAGCGGAAAGCAGGGGTAGTATAACGAGAATCTGAAGGGTAGTAAATGCCCAAAATAGACCCCCTAATTTTACCACCAAAAGCAAAGCTCATCCCCGCACATTTACTTTACCCACGTTTCGGCCCTTAGCTGTGATAAGGGTAGCATTTTTTGTTTAATACCTCCACCGTCACAGTTATCAATTTTACATGCCAATAACGACAGTTGACAATTTACCTAATAGATCGATTGCCAATCAATCTTGAAATTCGTGATCAGTCGGTAGGTCGATTGATAAAAAAAAAAATTAGAAATTTCATAAAATCCTCTTTATCGTCACACGTCCTCCATCTATAAATCACGTATGGGATATAAAGCAGGATTCATCGGTCATCGTTATTTCTATAAGGATGTACTGCAAACACCCTTGTGGGTATCTCTTACCTGCTATATGCTTTTTCTTATACTTGTTTTTTTTTCCAATCACTCACTTCCTCTTCCTCTTCACTTCGCTCCTGACCATTAGCCGTTAAGGTCGAATCTCCCGTACGTCAAGATCTAATATTGGAATAGCATGTCGTTTCTGCCACGTTGATTTACTATGGCAATATCTACTCCCTAAGCCAATGGAGGAGCCACTGTGTTAGCCGTTTTAGCCGGTTTAACTATATCTGCTAGCTTCTTTCCAATCCTGAGGGACTTGATGGAATTATCGGCACGCCATTCTCAGGAAGCCGAAGAGGAAGGCACGGGCTGGGGTTGTTGTGAGAAATAATACAGATTTCAGACAGATGCTGGAATTAGCGCTGGAATTCATTTAAAATTTGACAAACTTTCTGAGGGTGTATGTATACATGTTTGACATACGTAAGTAGCACACACGTGGTTCCATATGAATATGGATTAAGTAACGCAAGGATAACTTCAGTCTTAATTAAACAGTATCTCGTTAAAATAAATAAATTACTGTGAATAAAATTACACGAAAAGAAATGAATCTAAAAACTATACCGTTAACGCAATTTCGTACATTAATTTTTTCTTCACATATGAGAAAGAGCGGAATACCCGAATTCTCTGCAGGGGATAAATGTGTAATGTTAAATTATCGATTTTCAAATTTGCCGCGCTTATAAAATGGTAATTGGGCCATATCCAATATGGTCACCGAACCATGAATATTGGTCCGTATAAAATTTATTGCAAAGGTCAAAAAAAATTGTTGAACAAAATATATGACACATGACGCATTTATTTGCTTTACTTTCTACTGTTATCTTCTTCTTTTTCTTGATATACGTATACAGTATAATCACGTCACTTCCGGTCGTTCGCTACTAGACCTTCTCCAATTACGAAATCCAATTACTCACGCTTTAACGAACCGAACGAGAAACGGGAGAAAATTCATAAAGATACATCCCTGACAAGATCCAAATGTCAAATTGATGATGAACTATTGCTTGAGTATGTACTTATTCCCGTTTACAGGTAACCACCAAATTACATGCTTTTACAGCACGTATATCGGTATCATGGATAAATTGGAAAGTGGAGTTTCCATTGAAGTTGCCATTCAAAACCCTTCAATAGAATTTCCAACAATTGTTAAAACTTCCATATGCTATTGGATTTAACAAACTACATACCACTTTTTGTATACTATGTGTCAGACGGGAAATTTTTAAGTACATGAACAGCAGATGCTCTCTTGTACATTTTAACATATATCCTAGTAGTACATGAAACTTTTATATACATATATGCACGGTGGGATAGGATGCTGCTTTTGTTTGGAATAGAAAAAGTTATACTTTCTCGCCAAAGTGTCCTTGGGAAAGCAGTATGAAGCAATCGAAAGAGAATCTTTCATGGACCAGCGAACGGGAACGAGGGTAATATCGGTATATATGTATTAACGTAAAATATTTTACCTTTGTACACAGTACGCAGGAGTTGTGCCAGAAGGAAGTAGATAAGATGCGAATATACATAGCTGTAAGTGGTACAAAAAATTGGGCACTGAAATAAAGAGAAAAAGCAATACGGATCCCTGGGAATTTGAAAATCGTAATTTTTTTGGTAATAACTCGAAAGTCTATTGTGGATAAATTTAATGAGGTTAAATTCTTCTGTTACAGATGTACTGACTTACAATGTCTGTGGAGGTTAGGGCAGGTCGACCAACCGTACCAACCGTTCCGCAATCAAAAAGACCAACCATCCTGATTTATCCAACTGGTAAGTCACTTGCGACGTCTCGTGGAAGCTAACAGAATTATCGATAATCGCTGGGTTCGAGGCGGTAAGTGTCGATCGTGGCGACGCCAGAGTAAGTGGACAGAAACGGTACTCGACGTTCGGGGTACAGAGCGGTAAAGAATGCTATGGCGTGAACGATTATGGCGTTTTCAAATTGATCGTCAAGTGTTGAGTGGATGTTCCAGTATCTATTCAGTGAGGTGTATTAGGAAAAGGATACAATGATCTTGAAGATTGGAACAGTATATCTAGAGTCTAACCCAACCTCGACTCCAGCCTATTTGAAAACAACCAGAGACACAATGAATTCTGTCAGGCGTCTCTCGGTAAAGATACGTTATACTTTATTATTCATTACGGTCGTACCAAGTGTTCCAAGTAACCGGTTATACAGTTCAGGTCGTCCCACTTCCTGGTGAGTAGCTAAGTACCAGCCCTCTCTGTATTTAGACGTAAAGTGAAGAGATAAAGTATGCCTATCCTAACCTAACAACTATAAAGTCGACTTTGCCCTCGCAACTTGATGAGACGTCGGGGATGGTCACATTTAAGGTTTGTGGCTCAGGGCTAAACTTTAAGTGAACCCTAACCTCTATTACCAGGTTTACGAGGAGCTCACGAAGTAAATTCTCGAAATAGCTTAAGATAGTCGTCGACAATTGCCACGATGGAAATTTCCTATGACAAGCCCGTGGCGCCAAAAATGTCTCGTCCAACCTAAGACAATTGACAGATCCTAGACGCTCGTTCGTATATCTAATCTAAGTAACGCGTCATCTCTGGACACAATGCTATGCTCCAGGTCCTTGAGACAAGACCGGATTATACTTTCATCCTTGAACCCTGTCTCTTCCTTGTCCTCGAAGAAACTCTTGGATCAGCGGAGGGTGGCTCCATTGAATTTTCTACCTAGCGACCCTTCAGGATGGATTAAGGAAAAACCATACTCAAATATGTAACTAAATTTTTCGAGTTCCGCCTTACTTCTTCGCTTACGTATTTCAGCCCTGATTTGACTCCTGGTTCAGGACTCTAAGTGCAAACGTCTGTGCAATTTAGAGCGCCTGTAATTACGCTGAAGGCAATTTCTAAATACGTCGGGTATCTAACAGATGGCTATACTGTACAGCCAATAGAAATTATAGGAGTCACACTGCAAAGGTATGTGAGGTGTAACGTAATTAGTATCATAGTCGAGCTAACAGGGTCGCCATCACCTACTATATTAAACGGCACCTACGAGTATCCTCTTTGCACAGATAAATAACACCTTTATGTAACTCATCAGAAGTTCACTGAACAACACTGTAGCGCTATTACACACAAAAAAAAAAGTATTTATTCCTTGTTCAGACGTAAAAACGAATAACTCTTTTGTTACCAAAAATCTCAGTTTCACATTGAAAGAAAACTTGCTTTGTCATAATTTTAATTGAAATTTGCCTGAATATCTAATTCACAATAGGTCCTTTAACCTTGACTATCTCTCTCCTGTAAAATAATTAACAGTCTCTAGCTGTGGAATAATTAATCGTTTAATTACCAGAAGGTATTTTCTCCTCCCCATACAGATCTCAGCTTTAATACAGATTCTATGGGACTGTCTCAAGGTTATGAATTACAAGAGGAACAGCCGCATGGCCTTTTCCTTATCTATTGCAAGTACTCACCTCTAGATAACAATACCGACCGAGTATGATCGATGGACGATTTTCTACGTGCAAAAAACCAGGTGCACGTAATGGCATGATATTGCGCCATAAAGCTTGTATATTTCTGCTCCTGCGCTTAGGCTGGAATTTACTGTACGAGGGTGGAAGATTTACTGTAATTTTCTCGTAGCTTCCGCATAGCCTAATTAGCCTAGCGTTTGTCATACAAATTGCACGGCGTCCAATGACGTAACATAATGTGCAATCTGCGTTGCATTCAGTCCCAGGACAGTGAGGACAAATTGGCGCTCGGCTCGATTTCGAAACAAGACGCTCTGATTGGTCGGTAAATTTTTTTCTTTTTTTTCCTCTCGTCTCTCCCCCGTTTCACCCTACGTGACCATGGCACGTTCGAATCTCCCGCCAAGCTGTATCAACAGATCAAACGAAGTGAAGCGTGAGGCATTAATGTTCAACGGCGGGAAAATGATTTTGAGTTTGAAAATCAAAAGGAAACTTTATGTATATTAAGCGAAAGGGGAAGAAGTTACCCTTTAGAAATTTTATCTGGAGATAAGAAATCTCGGGGTGTTACAAGGCTTAGAGACTTTAACTTGGGAGTTATAAGTCGGCGAAACTAGAAAGGAGATGCTTCTGGAAAATCAAGAGAAAGAATGAGGTGGAAGAAAAGGCATGGAGGTGGGCTAAATCGATCCCTCATACTCTATTTCTATTTTTAGTACTATTTTCAACCGTCGCCCAAACCCCCACCACGTAAACGGACATCCTTACTTCCTTCCTCGGTTCGTCCTCGTGCTCCTGGTTCTTTCCAAGTCCTATCTTCTTGGAGTTCTATTTGTACATATATATATATATACCATATATACTATACACTATATATCAGCCAAAGGTAGTGTAACGTAATTCTTTAACTTATGACACGACACCGATAGCAAAACATAGGAGAACGACTATCTTCGAGAAGCAACCTACGTTACCTTCGGCCGTCCACCCGTCGTTCGTGCATCCGCAAGCCAGGCGGGCGCCAGCCAATTCTTTCTTCACCGGGAACTGACGAGCCGGTATGAACTGGGAGTTGGGGTGGAACAGGCCCAACTCCACCAAGAACGAGCGCTCTGACGGAACCTATCGGACGAGGCGATAGCTTAACGGATCCTGTCGATTTTTCGGGACGCGTAAAATCGAGAAACGCAACCGTAGGTGCTGATCCTTGGGGTCGCGTGAAATCAGCAAACGCACCTGGATGCACGAACGGGAGCGGACGGTTACGGAAATGCACGGCCGCTCAGGCTGCTAGGTTTGAGGTAGAGAGGGTCGGAGTAAGAGTCCGGCAAATAGTGCGAGAGACA